>NC_081153.1:18099171-18334519 GCF_958295425.1 Solea solea
CTGTCACCCTCTGAAAAAAACTAGAAAAGTAAAGGAAAAACAGTTTGCACGTACTGCTTATCACACACTTCACTGTTTGTCTCTCATCTCTATCACTCTCATACTCCCTGTACTTTCTTTGCCTCTTTCTTATGCAATCTTACTTCTGTGTGCTTTAAGATGGTGGACAGTTTTGGACTATATCGGAATAAACGAGTATACCATGGTCGCTCACACACACACACACACACACACACCCAATAGATCAGTGTAGTTTGGTCAGCACAGGCAGCAAATGTCCAGAGAATCTTTTTCTCTTTTTTTGTGTCCACAGAAAGACAAACTGAGGGACGCTTCAGTATTTTTTTTCCACTTAAACGATTTTGAAGCTTCAACATCCACCATTTCATGGCACTTCGGTTAAACACATATCACTTTTTACTCTTTTGTTAACCATCAAATTTTGCTCTGGAGCCACTGTGATTTATTATCCTCTTACTTGAAACTGGAGCTGCTTAACTGCCTCTTCCGATCACACTGCTTCCCGCAGTCGTCCTCCTGTGACTGTGAGAGCTTTCCTAGATTCCTCCAGCTTTCTGTCTTCGACCGCTCTCAAATCAATCTCGGATTAGGCTTGATTACATGGATACCCCTTTGGGACGCTTTATTTCAATGAACTAGTCGAGTGAATGTACAGAACTGCAACAGAACGGTATTTTGTACCAGCCACATAAATTATGCATAGTCTGTGGATATCAACCAGCCTTGATCATCTTTTTTTATAGTTGGAATTCAGAGTGAGAGAAATTGCTAATTGCCAGCCTTGTCACATATAATCTGTGCTGCGTTTGATGTACAATAGGGATACAGTCTATATGTTGCTTATTTATTTATGTGTTGATGGAGATTCTGTGTGTGATGAAACGGAGACCTAGATAAAAATGTTTGCGGGTTGTTTTATGTTTTGTATTATATTGTTGTTGCTGCTGGAATAAGTGGCGAACAAATATGAAAAACTGAGGACTGAGCATTTCATCTGGTATTAATAATCCCTGTCTGTGCATGCAGCATATATAGATATTCCTATTTATTCATGCATTAATCTTTCTTCTGTTTTTATTCACCTTCTGTGCCACATCATGCTCTCGGCTCAGGTGATATTTCATTGCACGACTGTAAGATTTGTGCAGTAGAATAGAAAAACTGCACCATCCATACACAAATCCTGCACGTTATCAGCTTCATTAGAGCCCCATCAAATAATTAATCAATTAGTAATTGACTAATTCATTATTTGCCAACTGTTTTTGATTATTTATTAATTTGAGTTTGAAAATATAGTAGACATATATGATGTTAAACTGAATGTTTTTGTTTGAGACAAAATATTTGAGCATGTTGTAATTTTGGGGTTTGGAATTTGCCAATTAGCATGTTTTTGTTTTGCATCAAACATAATTGAAAAAATAATAGTTAGTTGCAGCCCTAGAGTTAGACACAAACACAGATATTTTTTTTCCCAGGTTCAAAATAATTCACCTATTTGCATTCCTGATTGAGTGATAAATGCGTGCAAATGTTGAAATAAGACCGAAAGAGGTGCATGAATTTGTGATTAGCTGAAGGGAAAACCGGTGAATCACTGAAATATTTAAAAATGCAAATTGCATACAACAATTTGCATACAGCAGCATTTAAAAACCAGTGTCCTTGCCTAAAGACGGGTTTGTAGTAGACAAACAGGGGGATTATGGGAAGACACCCACCCATGTTTTGATCGCAGCGTCATTGGTCAAGTCAGATCTCTGTAAACAATAGGCCACTCAAGAGGCTTGATGGTGTGTTTAGTCAAATGTGTACAGTGCCTTGAAGTGCTGTGACTAAATGTAAATTATCAACAGGATTAGAAGATTTAATAATGAAATAATCGGATCTTAATCTTTGCTCGTGTGATGAGGGGAAAATAAGAGACTTCTATTGTGTGATGCCTCACCACATTGTCTTTAGGTAGATGGATAGATTTAAAATATCCTTGGTGAAGTGAAGTGCTGAACCTACACTGGTTACTGTGACCAATCGATTAGCATGAAATGCTCAGCCATGTCCTACAGCGAGGGGCTACAATGTTAGATTAAATGCCGGCCAGATCCTCATCAGGAAAGAAAAAAAAAAATCAATGTTTGTTGTTATGGGCGAATAGTGTCTGAGGGGGGGGAGTGGGAGACGGGGGGGGTTGTAGAGTCACTTTACATGGTGTGTCCCGGCCTGTTCGCACTGTGGCGCCTGCTCGTATTGACCTGGACAGGAAGCTTCAGTGAGGAGGAGAGAGAGTGAGAGCATTTGTCACCAAGTCTCTGTTCACCTTTGCTGACTTTGGCTTTTTGAATAATGATGATAAATTGAGCAGTGACTACAGAGAAGAGAGTGGGATGTCTTTACCCTTATGTCTTTTTTGAAATTATTTTACATACATATTCAAAAAAAAAAAAAAATCTGTAACAAATGATCCATGATGGGCTGCATGAAGGTGCCTCAGTTGGGGAAAAAAAACAGTGAGTGGTGTATTTTCTCTCCGGGTTCATTGTCGAAGACGGTGAACGTTTTAAAAGCAGATCCAATCATCTGCAAAGACTTTTTGGTTGACCACCATTAACTGTCCTCATGCAAGGAAAACCTGTTTGTGTAGGCCACAGTCGGCAGCAGCAGAGTTGCCAGGTCTGCAACTGTAACTATAAATACATTAAACGCCCATTTTTTTTTTTAAAATATAACACTCCCTTCCAATCACTGACTGCCTTTCAATTTCAACACTCTAGGTCCCCAGATATTATCAGGCAGACCTGGCAACCCTGATCAGCCGAGTGACATCTCTGTGAGCGTCGTCTCTCACAGATACAGTGTTTGAACACTTAAGTTAGCTGCTGATGCACTTATTGGATCGCAATTAAACGAGATTAACACAAATAAAGTGACAATATCTTACTAAGGGTTTTCCCCCCCGACTTTGCATGTGCTAAGTAGAAATCAAATTGTGGTTCTAAGGACAGAACTCTGATCAATCAGCACATTACAATAATGATAATGAAAAGGTAAAATAACCTGTGGAGGAAGTGTGACTGCCTATCTGGGACGGATAAAGATCTTTTTATAGTGCTTCACCTTTGATGTTTTAATGTTTTTCTTACAATGAGGTCCATTATTATTTTAGTCTCTTGCCAACTTGCATACTGACATGATGGCAAACCATTCATATACTGTAATCTAAAAAAAAAAAAAAACATGAATACTTACAAGTCAAGCCTTCTCCTGTAGGTCAGTGCCTTAGAGTCTAAGGCTTAGACGATCGCTCATTTAAATACGTAGCAGTACCAACCTACCAACAGAATGTGGAATAATGGTCTCATCCTCTCACAGCGTGTTCTCGTGCATTCCCCTCTCTGCACACCTCACACCCTCTTGACTCTCAGCGTATCAAGGACAAAGAGGGAATGACTTCACTGTTTTTCTGTTGTGTGTCTTGTGTTTCTGGGGCAACGGGGAGATTATTACTGCAGCGAGAGCCCTGGGTGCTGCTGGCGATGCCAGATAATTATGCAAAAACAAACGAACCACTAGAAAAGGTGCCCTGCCAAGGCTCGAAGGCCAAGTCAGATGCTGGAAAATGAACCAGTGAGGAGACACAACGCACACATGCATAATGAGAATGCTGGATTAGTGGTCAAGATATACAACTAAATAATTCTTAAGCTGTGGCTCATGTTCCCCTTTTTTGTCTCTTAATAATAAGGATTTGGTTAAAGGTTGATTGCAAGTCAGCACCGTTCTCCACTAATTACAGTTAGTTCTCATTTTATGTATTTTCTACACGACAAAAGAGCATAAATTAAGAATGCTGTGGACTCTGTCATTATTCTATATTAAGGAGATATCTGTGGTTCACATTAAGCGATATGTTAGAATAGCATTAATTATGATTTATTTCTAAAAGAAACATCCAATTTGTTAAATGTATGACAGCCCCAGATTTATTCAGATTTACAATAGTAGTTCACATCAAAAATAAAACAGTATAATACACATGTTACAAATTACACATTTTATTTTATGGCTGCTTAAAACTGTAACCTTAAATAATAAGAGTTCCCTGTGATTGATATGTTTCCGTGTGCAAGAAAACAGCTGAAATAAAATTAAAAAATATCTACATAGTATTATGCAAAAAAGACAAATCTCCCATTTAGCTTTTTCATGTTTTTACTGCAATTAAATGCCTCACGGTGTGCAGGAGTGTTTAAACCTGCGAGTCAACTGATGAAGCTGCTGTGAAGAGCTTGTTAACAAGTGATTTATGAGTCTGGCTTATTAATGTGAGATTTCATTGATTTGTGGAAATTGCCCACCCCCGGTTATTGTGTACTTTTCACAGTAGAAGTCTAGAGGTTGGTCAAAACTGATTTGCTTAGTGTTTAATGAGTTTTATTATAAATCATGCAGTCACAAACACACAGAGGAGCTCCGAGGAGGGAGAGGATGATGCAGTAACACTTCTGCACAAACAGACAGTGTCGAGGTTTGATAAAGCAAAAATCATCTCCCCTTTCGCAGAACCCTGCAGTTTGTACCCTTCAATTTCCTTCACTGCCTCCATGCTTTCTTTGTCCTGCAAACTCGTCCTCTTCATTGTAGCCTGGAGGATGTGCAGATAAACCAGCGATAGGTGGAGAAGGACCCGCTGGGGTGTGGGATTGCTTGTAGGGAAGCGCCCGAGCGCTTGTCTGCAGGATTTGTTTGACTCGGGTAATTGAAAGTGTTTTAAACTATTATAGCAACTGGAGAGCTTGTTTAACTGTCGAGCTGCCAGTCAAGCGGGTGGGCCAAAAGCCCGAGCGCGTCAAGGCCTGTCAGTCAATGGAAACGAGAAGTGTCGGCTTAATGGATTTCTCTGCATCGCTCCGTCTACGTACCCAGCAGAGCCAGGAGAGAGGGGGAGGGAAAAAAAAATAAAAATCAATACATTGTCATGTGTGAGTGTGTGAGCCATCAAAAGACCAGGTGGATTGGAAGTGTATTTGCCTGCGTGGATGTCGAGTGAGCAGGGGCTCTTGGTTTGAGAGGTGTGTTTTTACCTGTGTATGAATGACCTGTTTGTGTGTCTGTGTGCGTGCATGTGTGGCAGTCTTTCTGAGGTAGATGTTTTCTGCTCGTCTCCCGGGGCTTCTGTTGTGATATAAGTGTAGGAGGGGTTGCATCACCTCCATAGAAGTTTTTTTTTTAAATCTCTTTTAGTCTCTCCACAGGTGAAAAACTGTCTTCTGTCTGAGTGTTTGTTTTGTGGTTCTCCCAGAGTGCAATCATTAGCTCAGAGCGATGCTGTTACTTCTACAATGAACCACTCTCCTTTTTATTTTACAAAGTAAATCTCCGACAGCTAAAATAGTAACAATTCTAGTTGATATAAAAGTCAGCGGCAATAATTAATTTAAAAATAATAATTTAATGAACATTCCGCAGATTTTTTCCATTTGCTGATTGTACTTTAATTTGTGTGATACAAAATGTCTGGGTTTTACACTTGTGGCCACACACAATAAATCATTCTAAAATTTGGGGAATTATTCATAATTTAACAGTTAGACCAAATAAATGAGTAAAATCAGATTTTCATAATGAAAACCCTTGTTGCAGCCTTGTAAAAATGAGCACTGATTTTTATTCCAGTGAACCGTTTAAACTGATGATTTGATTTAAAATAAAAAAAAATCCTGACGAATATCAGAAATTCCATGTCTCGGATTGTTTCTCAGCACAAGATGATATCTTGAAATAATTTGTTTTGTCCGAGCAGCCATCCAAAACCCAAAAGATAGTCCGAATAGCAGCATGTTCCTATTTAAAAAGCTTGAATGAGCCACCATCCTGGAGTTAAAAAAAAAAGTACTCCAATGAATGATTTAAAAAAAAAAAAATACTGTTGGCTATTGATTTTCTGTTTGTTAAAAAATATCTCCAGTTCTGTTTATCATCCTTGGATATTAACTTTCCACTCATCACGATTGACGACACGAGGCAGCTTTTCTACAGTGGAAACAGCAGTTGCGTATGAGGTAATGTTTGATGTCAAAATGTGTCAAAATACCTTTGCTTTAAAGACAGTGTTAATAGAGGCCATTTCTCTAAAACAGTGCTGAGGGATTGCACTCATTAGTAGCAGCGATATGTTACCAACCACAGAAATGTAAAATGGAAGCAGAGACAAAAACTATCTCACATTAAACTATTTAGCTTCGGTTTCTCACTGTGCAATTTCACAAACTTGCAGCCTAATCTCAACTGGTGTGTGAACGGAAGAAAGCGGTTCGCTGATGGATGTGTTTTCAGTTGTTTTCGCAGACACTACACAGCTAACACATTCACACGCAGGCACGTCGCACACAACGCCCCACCTCGCGAGCCCCTCGGAGATATATTTATTTTATCATTTCTAGTCTCGGTCGCGGCACAAAGGCTGTCGTGGCACGTACCTTCACTTCATCTCGGTACCACCTTGTGTGATTTATAGCCAGCAGATTCAGCTCCACTGCCATCATTTTTAACTGCCCTGTCTTTTATCTCCACCATATGATCATATTAACCACCGCCAAAGACTAACACAAGGCAGAGGGAGATGTCTGCTCTGAGCTAAACCAGACTACCCTCTGAAAGGCATCAAATCATTTCACCATGTTGAGAGCGAAAAGCGGTAATTACTTGTAATTGGGGCTTCAAATTTTTCTCTCACTCGTCTCTCTTTTGCTAAATTGGATGATTTCCTTTTTTTCTTCGGGAGGCATGATAGATACCTCAGAAGGTTTGAGGGGGAGCAAAATTGAAAACAGTTTTTGTTCCATTTTAAACGTTTTATTATTGTTCGTCGTCTTCTCTTTCACATTCTCCCACACATGCTCATTCACTTTCTGTTAAAGTGTTACATTTTCTTTATGTTGAACAACTGCCACAGTGGCCTTAACGATCATCTTCTTTTATTATGTTTTGATTGATTCATAATTTAATATTTTTCTCTCTAAATCGCATGTTCAAATGATCATATCTCGTCCAGACTGATTAGTTGTCGAGCAGTTTGAATTCTCTCTATTTTTCACACCACAGCGAAATAAAATGAATCACTGCTTAATGAGAGACTCCCATATCAAACAGGAGCCAGCAAACATGTTGTGTTCATGGTAACATCTTGTACCAATAATTCCAGCTCTTGTCTGAAGATGGGCAACAGAACATTTTAATTATAGTGAGTCAAACAACTTGTTAAAATGCACAAACAGATGGTTTGGAATTTGCAATGCTTGAAATGTACATAAACATTTGTAATTGCTTTGAACGGTCTTTAATGCATGCATAAATAATCAACTAATAATTGTGCGGAATTTTGAGTGGGAAATATTATTATTTTTTCCCCCCGAAAGACTGGACACAAATAATTTGCGTGTTGCTCATTTTCTGCAGTAAAAGGAGACAAGACAATGACTAAATTGGAGGAAATGGAACGTGTGCCAAACAGAAAGAAAGGGAGGAAAGGAGCAAAAGATAAGACTTTGTGCTGGAGGAGTGTTTCTTTCTTGTCTGACTGAATCAAGTAGTGGTGTCTCAGCAATATTTAAATCTTGCTGTGGTGTGGAATTCCTCTTGTTACATGTGTGTGTTTCACACACACACACATATATGCATATTGACACTCTCACAGACAGCACTTCTGATCAACTGACCTTGTGTTACATTTTTAGAGTGTAAAGCCGAACAAAGGCAGTCACTGTTCTGTGAAACTAATGGTAACGTACACAGAGGTTCAGTACTGAATAATCCGACTTGACCTTGTCTGTGAAATGATGGTCTACTGAATACCGTTGTCCTAAGTGCGTCTGTGGCAGAACATCTCGTGACCCATTTTATTTTTAGCTTCTCAGCTCACCAGCTGAAAAGCACCGCTCAGTGGCACTGTCGTTGGCTGTGAAAAAAAACGACTCAACTTTGTTAAATCTCTGTGAATCTCACACCAAAGCAGATTGTATTATCCCCTCTGGATGCTGTGATGATAAGAACTTAAAAGAGCCATTTAGAATGGCAGGGAAGAATAGTTCCTTCAGAGGAAATGGGAATGGCTACATATCTCACACCATACGGGTATGTGGACATTACCGTCTCTCTCTCTGTCCATTACCATCTCTCTCTCTCTCTCTCTCTCTGTTCATATGCTCAGTCTCACTTTTTCCTCCCTCTGTATGACTGTGTGGATTTGTGGGTAAAGAACCCACTGTGCTGCCAACACTGGAGACATCAAAAGGGGTTATTTCGCAGAAGTCGTGGGGCCTGAGTTAGCACATATGATTGCAGCAGGAATAACACAGGGTGAGATGTTATTATTACAAGGCTCATTCAGGACTATTATGGAGAAGCTGTGTGGGGGTTTCACTGCTAAGCAGCTTGATGCACGAACACAGCAGATATGAACATAAACACACAGCATTTACATATGTACTTCACTGGCACACATTCATCAGAACAACTTGGGGAAAATAGCACGTGTTGTCGGCTTAGATTCTCAGTTTGGAGCAAATACTGTGACACACACGCACACACACTTTTGGAGGGAGTTGATATGTACATTCACGAGGGAGGGGTGTGAGGTTGTCTGACGGCGAGTAAATCACATGTGACAGAGCCTAAACCCAGCCGAGGTGTGTCTCCTGACACGGTGTGATGGGGCACACCCCAGTGCATTACTGTCCACCGGGGCTTTGTGTGTGTGGACGCCCATATGTGTATATGTATCCATACTGTGTGTGTGTGTGTGTGTGTGCATCTAGGACCTCTTTACTGCAATGTTGTGAGCAGCCAATCATTTCTTCCAGTCTAATTAGCACACAAATTCAGGGTAACCATGGAGCTCACCCAGGGACAACCAACTGTGACATGGCAACTGTTCACCATAAGGAGGGGTGACTGTGTGTGTATGTGCGCGTCAGTGTGTGGTTCACTGAATTTACACAACATAATGAAAGTGTATGGGGGGTGTCCGCTGTCCACTGCTGCTGACCAATGGTGGCCAGTCTGCATGTGTTGAGCCCACACTGCCAGTTACTGTTTGACCATCAACCACTGACTCTGTTCAGGGCACCATCACAACCACAAGCAGCCACCGTGCATGTTTCACCACCTGAACCACTGAATTAACATTTCTAGAAAAAATGTAGGTCATTGTTCAATGACACTGTTTGAAAATATGCTAAATGTTGCCATTACAGTGTTATTGTTTTCAAACACATATTTTTTTAAAAGCAGCAGTGCGTAATTTCTGATTCGTGATTTTTATCGCTGATTGTTCCGCCTCTCTTTGGACTTTGTGAACTGAAAAGATGTTGTTTGATCATGCGTTTGATCAGCTGTTTTCACACCGGTTGCTGCTGGAGAGTTCCAACACATTGATTCTCCAAAGTTCCAAAAATTCGAATAATTTCATAAACTTAAACATACAATTCAATCCAACCAAAAACAACTTCCTCACCATCATGTCTTTATGGAGATCACTGGGAGGTTCCAAACACACAACAATAACAAAAATGGCTCTTACAGATACAGATGTAATATTATTTGTATGCATTGGTCCTTGTGTGTTTTCACCAGGAGTGCAGTGTGGGGCAGGGTGAAGAAGCATTTATAGCATCAAACTGCTGCTGAATGACTGGGTTGTTTTTTTTTTGAGCAGGAGAAGTCACTTTCTGAAACGTTGTGTGGGCGCTTCTGTGTTTTCAGTTAGACCTACTTGTTTGCAGCTGTCTCGCTTTGTTAGTGCAGTGTTGCTGTTGCCGCGGTCTGTCTTAATATAAAATAAATCCCATCCTGTGCACAGCACGGGAATGTCGCCAAATTTTACAGGATCTGAACTGATCTGCTATACCAATAAACACAGAGAGAGTTGTGTAAAGTGAATAGGCTTAATCAGCATTGTGTGGTCGCAATGGTTAGAATATAGTGGACATTTATTTATATTTCAAAGTAGTGCACTACAGTTTTAGACTTCAGATGAGGCTAAAATAATAAAAATCTAAACCTTTGAAACTTGTTTAAGGTAAGATTCCACAATAGTGAATTACATACACACACACACACAAGCACAGACTTTTCGACTTTCGATTTTGATAGCCTGAACAAATCCTTAACCCTAACCAGTTAATGCCTAACCCTAACCTTAACCTACCCACAATTCAAATCTGAGCCTTTAACTTGACCAGCTCCTCAGAGATGAGGTTCTGCCTCATTAGGATCAGGTTGTTGTCTCCATGAGGACTACTAGTGCTGACTGTTTATGTTAAAATGGTCCTAAAGTTCACACACTTGTCTCTTTTTAAGGTGTGAGGACATTCTGCAGCATAGCCCTAACCATCGCAAGTAAATACCTAACCCTATTTTTTAAACCTAACCCTAAAACCAAGTCTTGACTATTAAAAAGCCCTTTAAAGTTGTGAAGAATGTGTTCACAATGTCAACATGTCCTCACATCGATGGTTCTAAACCAAAATGTATCTTCACGACCTAAAGGCGCACACACACACACACACACATGCACACAGGGCTGTAGGCTGCAGTAGGTGCACATCACACCTGATCTAACAAGACATTGTTTCCTCACCTGGGGGGAGAAAAGAAAAGGAAAGGATGGAGTAGAGGGGATGATGACAGAAGGAATAAACATGAGAATAAATAACAGCAAAAGGCAAACAGAGCCCAGCCATCAGTCCGATTTGGCCGAGCCTTGTCGCTCGCTCGTTCACTCACAGCTGGAAAATTCACAGTAACTGGGTTTGGATGAGGAGCAGGAGAAAATGGTGTGTTGGTGGTGGTGGAACGCAAGGCAGCAAATAAGACGGCAGTAAGACTTTTTTTTCTTCTGCTGCAAATCGCGGCGTTGGAAATAATCATTTCTAAGATGTGGATGTGGAAGATTCTGCATCAGTGCAGTGACGGCAGATAACTGATTATAGCCATGTAACGTGACTTAAAAATATTTTGTTCTTTGTTTTTCACAAGAGAATGATACGTAAAGAAATATACGTTCATATTTATCTGACTGCTCATATTGTTTGATGAAAAAGCAGAAAATAGTGATAGACATGATGATCACAAAGACAATTGAATCGAATATTGAAACCAGTCAAAATGCAGCGCTCAAGCGGCAAAGGAGATTTGTGGTGGGTGCTTTGCAATACTTGAAACAACCAAAAGATGTTGAAGTGGCAGTCAAAAATCAGCTTGTGTTGTTGAAGTGACGGCTCGAAATAAAAGTTGGAGGGTTTTAAGCCTAAGTGCAGTTGAATTGAAAGTGCTGAAATTAGTTGAAACGCACTGTTCAAGCACTGAGGGAAACTAAAATTGAGAAAGTGTGATTATTGGTGTCAGGGCAGAAGAATAAAAGCAGATGACTTGTTTTATACGAGGCAGTCTTCTATAAGTTTTGCTGTATGAAAACAGTAAAAGAACATGTAGTTCTCAGCTTTATTACACTGAGATGCAGCATGCCTGAATCTCCGGCAGGTGGTTGGGTGATAAGTGAGTTTCTCAGGTCTACAGACAATGGCTTAGCAACAGTCTGTGGTTAAAGAAAGAGACACTTTGCTTAAGGTTTGGGATTAATATACAGTATATAAACAAATTGCATGTGGAGTTATTTTTAATTATCACACCAGACATATTTCTCTAATTGTTAAATTGTACATTGTGTTATCATATTATAAAAAATACTTATTTTTCATTATTTGCAAAATTGACCAATAAACAGAGAAATACCTTGTTAGTTTTTTTGGACTTTTGTAGAGCTGAAACAATTAATCGATAAACCGATTATTAATCGATTACTAAATTAATTGACAACGATTTTGATAATCGATTAATTGGTTTGAAGCTTTTTTTCATGATTAAAACAAGATTTCCGATTGTTTAGGCTTCTTAAATGTGAATATTTTCTTTTTATTATTTTGCTCTGGATAACAAAGAAATCTTTAAAAGTTAATCATGTTGGTTTGTAGACAAAACAAGACATTTGAAAACATCATCATTTCAAGGTTTGACGAACATGATCAACATTTCTTAAGGTTTTCTGATATTTTATGGACCAAACGATTAATCAATAATGAAAATAATCGTTAGTTGCGGCTCTAGACTTTTGTTTCTGGTTGTGATTGACAGCACAGAGTTCATTTACTGTCTGGAAATTAAAATTTACTGTAATAATTCAATCAAAACTGTAACAAATTAGTATTTAAACTTTGAATACCCAATATTCTTTTCACTTAATTATCAGGATTTGCAGTTCACACACTATCATTAAAAAGACACTGGTGAGCTTCATGAAGATAAAAACAAGAAGAACCGTCTTTTTTGAAGTATTTGTTTGACTTTGGTTAATGCATAGAGTTGTGGAGCAAGTCAGTGGTAACTGGTCTGTATTTATATAGCACTTTTTAGTCTTGATAACCATTTACAAGTACAGTTTGTGCCATTCATGTGTTCACACCCTTTGACTCACACTTTTATACAGTGCATTTTCTATCACACATCTTTTACACATCCCAATCACATGCTGCTGGCACAGCTGTGAGGATCAATGTGGGGGGTTAAGTGTCTCGCCCAAGGACGCATCATGTAGACGAACAGAGCCGGGAATCAAACCCACAACCTTCCAGTTAAAAGACCACTCGCTCTACCGCTGAATTACCGTCCGTCCCCAGGAGAGTTTACAACTCATTCAATCATTTAGACTCCTGATATCTGAATTGCACAAGTGTGGATGTTAATGTTATCAACATCAACATTAGCAGAGGGAAACAAGCTTTTTTTTTTTTTTCCCAGGATCCACCTGACAGTTCAAGCTCTTGAATCAAACTCCCAGAGGAGAGTTATAGGGATCTGTTTCTGTGGGCTTATCTTTACTCACCAACAGTAATAAATACACATCTCATATGTGTGGATGTGTGTGTCTCTGCATGGCTGACTCAAAACCGACCCTTTGAAGTGTAGTAACGATGAGGGGAAGTTAATTACGTCCCATTATGCAGGCTGGGTGCGACCATGCACCAGTTAAGGCCATGTTTTTCCCTTTAATTAACTAGAAAGCCAAGCGCCCGCCTGTCAGTGAGCTGCTAAAAGAGCATTTCAGAGGAAGAAACCCTCGGGGTGCTGATGAGAGGGCGCTAGGACTGGCCACATGTTAATGGCGAGGTGTTAGCATCTTAAACCGCCTTATCACTCGCCACTCTCCGTAGTCTTGTGGAAATGTGCAAAGGGAAATCTCGGGGATGGTCTCAGGGGGAAACTAGCAAAGCTCCTTGACTTTGAGGGTTGATGCTGCAGCACTACAAAGTACAGAGAAGTTTAGTAACTTTTTTAACTGCTCCAAAAAAAAAAAAACACCAATAGTGCCTTAGTGGTAACTCCTTAATTAGAAAGTCCCTTGGATGGCTCATGAGTCATGGATACATAACCAAACTGGAAAAGTTTGAAACTTTGATTTTCATCTGCAGCCAGAGTTTAGTTTAGCAGAGTTTAGCAGATGGAGAAAGTAAACATTTTCTTAAAATTTAAGCCATCAATTTACTTTCCCATGTAAATTTGTTTTAAAAAAAAAGCTTCAATCAAAGAGGGAACATAGTTTAAAATGTTTTAAACTTGGCAAATGGTTTTTAAAACCACATTCACATCAATAAATCTTTCACACACTAATGTCACATGTAAGGTTGATGTGTAAGTGTCATAATGGCCCTCACTCCACTACATTGTACTTGCAGAAAGAACAGGACATTAAGCCGGGTACTTGGCTTTTTTTAACTTACTTCCAGAATGGTTATTTGTTTGTCTAAAGACACATACATGCATGCATCTGATTTGTTATTTACCTGCATTATAATTCCTTTACTTCAGCTCTACTGGTTTTGTCAGCTAACTTGACGAACGGTGATGTTCGAATGTTTTGAAGTCGGTTGATTTTTGATCATGTTATTTCCACGGAGTGACTGGACAGGTGCTTGTGATCATTGCATTTAGCAGCCTGTCATTGTTTCGGGCCGAGGATGGAAAAGAAGCTGCCTCACAGCGTAAGAAATCAAACTGTGTTTTGCACCGACACCTCAGAGCAGTCGACGAAGTCTGCATCCAGATGTAATTTCCAGTCTTGAACTGTCAACAACAGAACATCTTATTTTGAGTATTTAGTCGGATCCTCAGTGTTCACCTGATTGCTCATGTGACTGTAATTGAGCATTGTTTGTCATGTGCACTTGGAACATTCACATTCTAGTCCTGTAATGATGGTTGTGTGAGAAATGACATGATTGCAAAAAAATTAACTTGTCAGGTGCTGCTGGTGCAGGTAACTAAAACTAGCTCTGCAGTCTGTTTAATTGGTGTGTGTCTGTCTTTCCTGTGCTCAGTAGGATAGCAGTAGTTGCGGGAAAGCATGTTTCCAAGGCGAGCAATTAGATAGAAAGTGACAGCATGAAATATGATGATTACTGTTAAACAAAAGGCACATTTATGGAATCGAAAAGATGAGTGGGATATGTATTTTTCTTCTGGTACTGCTGTTATTTTGGTCACCTCACTGTATTCACGGAGCTAATGCTCTCTGACAGTTCTCAGTCTTAGTTGTCTCTTCCATTTTCCTGACTGCTGATATTCCGCCTGATATCCATCTTAGATTTCTGAGGGTACATTACAAGTACGCAGTACACGTATAATTCTTCCTGACAATAATCTATAAATACCGAGCATTTTTATTCGCTCAGTTTTATCTTTGGCAGAATAAATACATTCAACTTGATATCATGTTCAACACAATCAAATCCAGTACTTTAATTTGAACTCATCAGAGTGATTCTTATTTTTAGTTGCGTACAGGGAAGGAGTTAGCTGACCTACCAGCACGGATCATTATATGAATCATGCACTGTTTTCACCAGAACATATGCCTTGCTTAAGACCAATACATAATTCACACAGCCCTCATGCAAGGAGGTTAATTAACATGAACTACACATGCAAGTGTTGGCTGTATACAATACTGTGCACTACCAAAGGGTGGTGCTAACCACAAACTGAATTAATCCTCTTGTTACACACACACACACACACACACACACACACACACTATTGAATTCTGTCACGTAATACATGTGGTCACAACAGAATGTATACAGTATGTTTTTCCTCATTTCTACACATTTTATATGCGTTCGCTAATATTTTTCTATCTGAACGAGCTGCAGCACATTTAGCTCATTCCTCCGCACGCACAAACACACACACACACACACACACACTCACACGAACACACACACTTTTTCTCACTCTCTCCACACATATTGACTGGTCTCGGGGTCAATGACTGTGCAGATGACAACTGAGTTGTTATTAATGGCCACTGCGTTCCAATATCGCCGTATCTGTGCTGGGAAAATGGTCTGCAGCCTGCCCACACTCCTTCCCCCGCTCTGGGCTCCAGCTGTCTGGCTCCACTGTGTAAAAAGATCCAGGCTTGTCTCTCTTTTTTTATCCTCTCATAACCTCTTAAAACCAAGGAGAAGCCGGGGAAATCAATAATAAAAAATGCTCCTGGAAGTTTCCAACTAGTTGATAAATGTTCCGGGAAGTCATTTACAATACAGCATATTTATTTATAAGTGCACGGTTTTGTCCACTGAGCAAAGGAACTGTACATTTCAGTAGAATTATACATGAAAAATGGTTATGGGTTAGGACCATTTTCCCCATCCACTCCTAGTTCACAAAACAGAAGGGGAAAAAAAACATTGCGGCAGAAATCAGGGCAGCATTTGAATGAGTGTCCTGGATAGAACAAGAAAAGTGAAGTAGGAGGAGGGTCGGCAGCTTCACTCTGTCCTCTTATTGGAGAGCTGTCATCCATTTTACATTTTATTCTCCTATAGTAAATCCCTCATTTTCCCCTCTTATACATCTCATGATACCACCCCCCTTCATCTGATCATTTATAACCATTATGTTTTGTGTTTTTTTTTTTTTCTTATTGCTTCTCTGTCCTCGTGACTTTTGGGATGTCCACAGCTCTGTCACCAACCTTCGCGTTTTATTCATAGCCCGTTTACAATACTAAGAGGCTTGTTTCCTGTTCAACTTTTATCTTTTTCTCCTTTTTGTTGTTTAATTTTTTGCCCTATACCTATTTATTGCTATATATGTATGTATCTCATTTGCTGAGAGAACAAGCCACACTGTGTCCATTACACATATAGAAAACAATAAAGTGTATGAAATGATATGGATTTTCTTGAAAGTTGACTAATGGAGATAAATAAAAATAATTGTAGCCATTTAAGAAATGTTTCATTGTCAATTGAATCTTTAGGTCTTGTACAATTCCTGAGGGAAAAGAGTTATTGATTATTAGACCATTTCACAATTGTTGGACTGATGATTAACAGAGAAGCTACTGATTAATTAATCAATCATGAAAAGTAATCACTGGTTGTTCCACTAGATTCCTACAGTTTTTTGGAAAGAGACTGTAGAGATTTTAGTACAACGCTCAGCTAAACTCGTCCACATTTGTTAGTGTGTAAAAGAGATGAATAGACTGCACTGTTGACCACTCATACTGAATCCAAAGCATTTGTCTCTTTGAAATATACCAAATGAGTGCGTCTCAGCAGAACTGCAGTCCAATCATTTTCCACTTTATTTGTTATTATTTATTATATGAGTGTATTTTCGGCAAACATTACACCTCAGATCCACACTTTATGCGTTTATATACTGGTGTCAGGTCGTCTTTTTCCAACTCTTGCTGTCTAATTCTCCATGTTGGTCTGTTCTAACTGTCCCTTGTCCTGTCTGAATCCCCTCAGTCCCTTTATCCTCCATCCCCCTCACTGCTGGTCTTGTTCTGCCCCTCTCTATCTGTCTCGCTCTCTGGATGGGTTCCGGCTGTTCTGCTGGTGGGGCTGGTGGCCGGTGTGACGGCTTTGCTGTCTGGTGTCGCGTGCGATCAGGGCGGATGTCGCACTACAAGGACGATCGGAGCTGAGCGCCTCCGCCTCACCACGGGTCACCTTTCACGGGCAATTAGTGTCGGAGCAGAGGCGCGCTCGCAGCTTGTCGGCCCCGCTTATTGTGAAGATCAACGGCAATCAGTCTCCACACTCCGCTCTGCACTCTCTCCCTTGCTCCTTTCACTTCTCTGCTGCCAACCCTCACTCTGTCTCCCCCCTGTCTTTCTTTGTTGCATCTCTATCTCTTTGAGTTTTCCCCTGATGTGCTTTTGCAGCTCTTTGGTTAATGGCTGTTGTCTGGCAATATGTTATCCGACTATTCAGCTCTCTTCATTACACACTCTTTGACTTATTAGCCACTCCTGTTGAGCTAAAAATCATGTAATGTTTTGAAGACACTCCACAAACCAACACATTTCTTCCTTCTCTCAGCACATTTGATTTAATTTACTTCTTTTTCCCTGTTGCTGACTTTGCAAGATGCTTCCTATTGGTATGTTTTACGCTCAAGGACTTTTCTTCATTTTTCCTGCTGCTTTATTCTCACATCATCAATCTGTGGGCATCTCTTAGTCAAAGGTTTCAGTTTTCACTAAGTGATCCCATAATAAGGCCACGGACTTCCTCAGACCTCCACATTTAAAAGTCATTATCTCTCTACATCACTCTGATACAGTAGAACTTAGACTCCAAGGTTTCGTTGGACTGGAGGTCAGTAGAAAAACAGGGCCGGGCTATACGGTTTGACATTAATAGCACTAAACGTATCACATTTCAGTATTGGCACTGCTGTGTGTAGCGTGCAATATATGTACATCAGCTAATAAATAATTGTTTTGAAAGAAAATGCAGCACAGAAATGTCATGTTAAGGGCAATAGCAACAGTGACTGTAATTTGTTTGTAAATGGCATTTGAGCTAGTTTTATTATAAGTAATCCATACCTTGAGGCGATGAGAGTTTATACTGACTGAAAGCTATTTTTCAAAAACATGATGGTGTGTGTGTGTGTGTGTACACGTGTGTGTGTGCTTGTATTAGTAACCTCTTTAGGACCTTTCCGAGCCGAACCACTGACCTTGTCAGGACCAGTAGTTCTCTAGGGGACCAGAACCTGCGTCTAATGAGGCAGAACCTCCTCCTTCTTAATGAGGAACTGGTTAGGGGGTTATGGCTAATGTTAAAATTGTGTTTAATATTAGGTTAGGGCCAGGAGTTAACTGGTCATGGTTAAGGGTAGGGACAATACTCAACGAAATGTCATACGAAGTAGTACGAGTAGCTGCACAAACCTGTGTGTGTGAGTGTGTGTGTGTGCGTGCATGCATCGCCTGCAGTTGACTTTGTGCAAGCAAAGTGGAAATCTTGGATGACACTGCGGTGCTGTTTTGTCAAGGCCAGCAGAGGATCCTGATCTGAGAGTGACCTTTTCATCTTATGGAAGCATATTTGTTTGAGTAATGAGTTGTTTTTCTTGTGTGCAAAGTGTCACACAAATCTGTTTTTAAAAGCCACCGTTTATAAAGTTTCCCAGAACCGACCGGTGCATCAGATGTGGTTTTATGCTTAAGCTTTTAATCCGAAAGATTTGCTTCCAGTGATATGTGTTCCCCTTGAAGCATATGCGACCAGAGAGTCAGGTGTTTTAGGGAATTTCATAAACAAAGAACACATAAATGACAAGACACAGCATTTTTATAGCTATAATGCAGTGTACATACACCTCAATGCCAGCTAATACAGCCCTGTTTATTGTTGGTACATTTTTTATCGCACACTTACAACTTTGATCCTGTAATGTGTAGATGACAGTTTGAAGATCTCATATAATTTAGTTAAAATATATGGTCCCACTGTAACCACAACTGGGAATTTAAATTGTTATGGGTAGCAGTGTGTTCTGTCCCCCCCCCCCAGCTGTGTAGTTTATGTTTGAGTGTAATTCTACAAACATAAACTACTCTGCAGTGAGTGTTAGTTCTTCTTCTTTGATGTTTAACGACATCTGTAATGCTGCATTACTGCCTCCTCCTTGTCTTTGCCTTTGCATACTGTCGGTTTAAGCCCAAACTTGGAAGGTGACGTAAATTTCATCATGCATTTATATTCCACATTGGTCTGTACAGACCTTACACAGATGAACGTGTGCACACCCTCAGTTTAAGTCCATGCTGAGCATGTACGTGCTCCCTGTAGGACAACACTTTCCTGTCCGGTTGGTGGCCAAAAAAAATGCAATGAAGAATACGGTAGCCATGAAAACTAGCTTGAGGTTATGTGAGAAGATCTGCCAGTTCCCTCACATGTACAACTCGGCACTCAGGGAACACAAGGAAATAAAGAGGCCGATTTTCTTGTGAGGGATCACACTACTGGAATAGAATGTCAGATCAAACATGGATCTCTAGATTGACACGGATCCTCATTTGAGGATTAACAGAAACTGTGGGCATGTACATTACACATGAATGTACTGAATGCACTTTGTTGCACATGTAAGTCAAAAGACATTTGGCATCTTGCAAGGTTTACCTGTACTCTTTGCACTGCTACTGCAGCTTCTGTATTCTTGATCAGCATGTCTATGCGATGTTGTCAGACCATACATTTATTGTCATTTGTTTTGATGAATTGTAGGCATCTCAGCATATACCGTGTTTCCTGCACATAAAAATGGCTTCTTTGTTTTTAGACTGGTCTTTGCAAATAGCTCTAGGAAATATACGTGTTATGTAGCATGTGCACATGCATGCAGATAAAGCCAACAACAATGGTTCACTGGTGTCTTAATATAAATATATATTGTGCCCTCCATACATACATTATCATGTGGCGTTTCAATGTGCTTTGGCTTTAAGATTTTCTGCCATGTTGCGATGCCTCGTTCCCCACATTTGGCTGCAAACATGGAGGGAAAATCAAGGGAAAAGGGCAGCATCATTTGCATATGAGGGCTTCATTAGATAAAGCTAAGGACAGTGAAGAGTGCATCTTCAGCCACAGTGATGAATAGCTGCTGCATCACAAAGTCGCCTCAAAGTAGTCCTGTCGTAACCCTCATTTGCATCAGTGCCTGTTTTTATATATTTATTAAGTCACTTAATGGTGGACAGTCACCATTATTCCGGTGTCCTCTTGAGAAACCTCTGCCAGAGCTCTGCAATTTAAATGGGCTGCTTTTGATGGCGTTAGAGAGGCTGTGATTTGATTAAAAAAAGGCAGTCAGTTGTGATGAGAATGATGATCAGGAATTTGAATGTGCAGAATAGGTGTTAATTACATGATGTTTTAATGGAGAGCCAGTGGTGCATACATTTTTAATCTTAGATTTCATCACAGAAGAGATTTTCCTGTGGATGCTCCGATGCATACACACGTCTGAAGCAAATAACAATCTCAGGTTTGCAGAATAATACTGTATTTGTGTGTGTGTGTGTGTGTAACTGAAATGTGTTTACTGTCATTAAAGTCTTTAAAGTGCTTGTATGGGTTAATATGCTAACATTTTCTCAGTAGTACATGACTGTGTTTCATGACAACAATTTATGGAGAATATACAGAGGGTATAAGAATGTGCAATATAGAGTGTCTATTATCCTTTTTTTCCCCCAGCACAACCTAGACAATCTGATGATTTTTATTTGTTTGTTGTTAAAGTTTGTTTGGCTCATTTTCATGAACAAAAATAAAATAAAAATGGTCTATTTTGTGACTTTTGCACAATTATCGCTACTTTATGTCACTACTAAAAATGCGATATACGTAAATGAATCAATCAGAGGACATGCTATACGTGTATATCTATTTTTTAATATTTAATTTTTTTATTCAAAATGACCAGTACATCTCATTGATATGATATGCTTTCAGTAACTTTCACATTATATATTTATCCTATTTGTCAAAACACAATCCTAACAGCAATAATAACCACAATACCAAAAAATTCCCCCCCATCAGTTGCATTTTTTTCTTCAGCTTTACCACATTTCACACACCGATCACATTGTGTGACAGCAATAAAGATTATTCACGGATGTTGAATTTGTTAAATCACAGGTGAGTAATTCTTTTTTCGTCATATACCTTGGAGAGGCCTAATTAATTGTGAGTTGTTCTCTCCGCAATAATCAGAGGAAGCTTCAATTATCACCTTCAAACCGAACCACTAACTCTCCGACTCTTTGATGGTGAGACTAACTGGAGGAAAAACAGAGAGAGAAAAAAATTAAACGTCAAAATGAAGGTTGGAAGATATCAAAGTCTGCCTCTTGAACAGGTGATCAGTGCTGAAGTCAAATACCACAGGAATCTGAAGTTCATATTTTTCAGGTTTCATATCTGTTTTAAAAAATGGATCTGCTCTCCAAGAACAAGTCGATTGTAAACATGCTAAATAAATCATGTTTTTCTTTTCCCATTCCTGACTGCTTTTTTTTTTATTATTATTAATTTATTTTTTTTATAAATGGACCCATGGGCGGTTGCATCTCCCCGGCCTCATGCCATGTTGTCTTTTGAACGCAAACCTGTTCGGATGGGCCTTGAACGGCTGTTTCATCTAGTCATCTAGGGGCTGACCAGATCTGACTGCTCTAGTCCCAAGTGAGTCCTGCATCTCAGCGGCTAGCCATCACCCTCCATAAACAAACTGAGCCCAAACAACGTCAGATGTTGACTTGCATTTAAAAGATGGCCGTTCTGGGAGGCGGGCGAGCGGGAAGGGAGAAATAAAGAGTAAATAAATAAACAAATCGGGAGCTCATGATGTGAAACTAAGAAATCTCAACAGGACTGTTCCTGCCATCTTAAAACACTGATTATAGATGAGGGTTTGAGCTGTCACACTAATGTAGTATCATCCTTCTTTTTTATCAGCTCTATCTATTGGTGGTGATTTCCTTCAACGGTTTTCAACAGATGTATTGACTCGCCTCACAATAGGTATCACTTGCAGGAATGCGTTTCATTATTTAGCAGTAACACACACATAAAAGCTCTTGATAAGAAACTGTCAAACAATTTGTCAATAGGAAAACGGTAAGATGTTTTGAAACGTCTAATATTCTGCTGTTTATGTTCAATTCGGCTGAAGGCCAAGTGTCTACGTGTATCCTCTTACACCAAGTTATTATCTCCAGTATACTCTCCAATTCCAACAGTTGATTTGATCCCATTGTGTTGATGACTGTATATTTGTCACTGTCGCTCCCAAAAATGGCCAATATAGCTTCCACCTCAAATCATATGTAGTTCTACACATTATAACACATTTATGGTCATTTAATACGTTCTAATGTCAACAAAAGCACTTTTGTTGCATAAATGGAAGCCTTTGTATGACCTTTGCGTGTCATTTCAAGAACACCGTGCGTACAAGTCCATCACACGTCAATAAAAACCCTGCATAATGTGTATATATATACACATGTTTGTTTGCGTTTACTACCGTTATGCAAATATGAGGCGTTGATTTACGGTATCACTTTTTCCACTGCAGGGGAGTGAGGATGCAACAGAATGACAGCGAGAGAGAGAGAGAGCACCAATCAAACGGTACATGTAAGAAAACCACCGACGTACTGACCTGATGGAAATCCTGTTAACGTAGCATGTCGCCTCATCAGTCCGCCCATCTCGTGTTTTTACTTCTGTCCTGAAGGGGAAGCTTGAGTGACAGTTAAATCATGTCATTTCTATATTACAAACCCCCCCCATCTGTTTCCATTTTGCTTGGTTGCATTAACCTTCTATCATGCACTGGCTCTTCCCCTACGTCCAACGGGTGAAAACGTTTCTGCAATATTTCCACACATTTTTCACAGATAGAGAAATTGCACCGACAGAGAGAAAAAAACAAGCCGACCCCTTATTAGGGTCAGTTAGATGATCAGACATGCACCAGGACACACCATATATCGCCCACTCCCACACCTCTGTGTCAGTGTCTTAAGTGAGTCTGGGCTTTAATAGCCAACACCAGACCCACTCAGAAGCACAGATTGCACAGATACAAGTTTCCCTTCATTGTGGCAGAACCCAAGGGTGAAGCTAAGCCAGCCTTCAAGACTGCAGTGCTCTAAATCTTAACTACTGGTCTTTTTGAAAGGAAGAGTGAAAAAAAAGTCTTCCCAAGAGCTTGCAGGCAGGACTTTAATTTCTATTCCCAGGCACTGATTTATTTGATTTTTGAGGAAGTTTTGCTAAGCGAGCTAATGAGAAGCACAGTGCTGTTGAATGATTTAGTAGGGAGATGGAGCACATACAGAGAGAAAGTCCAAGACAAATTTTCTTTTTATTCCCTAATTGGTGAGTGGAAAAAGGAGGTAGTTTTGCAATAAAAAATGACATTCAAGAGAGACTTGCTTTTTACTTGTGCTGTGTGTTCCACAATTAGACAAAGGAAACACAACAGGGAATCATAATGTCTTAAAAAATCGTTTTATTGGATACATTCATACATTTTTTTCTTAATAAGTAAACACATTTTTTTTAAGGTGTTTTGAAATTAATTTTAAAGTTTTGCGTTTGACGACAAACCACCGGAGAGTGTGAAAGTGCTTTAAAGCAGGTAAACACAGCATGGTGGAGGTGTGAGCCTGTAGGCATCTCGGCATTACATTTGATTCTGATTATTTAGAGGGCTACGATGCGCTTAGAAAACAATTATCAATGCGTCTTCATGCATACATGTTTTAAAACCATTGAAATCAAAGGCAAGGATTTATTCTTATTTTGAATTCCACCCAACATGGTGTCAAGTGCAGCAACTGAATTTGCATTAAACCAGCATCATCATCTTCTTCTGCTTGTTCCAGCTTCTCCCTTCAGGGGTCCCCCGTCTTGCCCTATCCCTTGTTTCATGAGCCACATAAACAGGCTAACATTCATAAAAGTATTCTTATTAGTTTAACAGGTGGAGTGTGGTCGCTTTACACGACCATGGACGAAGCAGATGGAAGTCAGACGTTTCCTCCTGCTGTTCTACATTTTACCGAGTTGCTGTACACTAGAGTAAAACATTACTTCATGACATGCACATGCAGATATACAGAGGAGAGGACCGAGTAACAACCATAACTGACAGCAAAGCACGTTAGACGGGTGTCAGTGTAGTTTTTTTTTCCTTTTCATTCTATGTACAAAGTTGGCGACCTATCATAAAAAAAAACCTCCCACTGGGTGGAGTAATATATAAAGTGATCTAAATGATGAGTTTTTATTGTATAGATTATGCATGAGACCTTTTGCTAAAGGTTATGGGTCTATTTTAATCTCAAGCATATGAATTGGACCTGACACTCCATCACTCTACTGTTATCACTGTACTAAAATGTTCTGTTGGGGGGGGAAAAGTGATTCTGTGTAACCCCAATCAAATCCTCAAAGCTAACCTCCAAACTTTAACAACATAGTTGTAAACTCGGTGCCCGTTCGATTGTATTTCTGTGCCGTAGTGAATCATTGGCACGTTACTCGATAGCTTCCAAGTATTGTTTCATAGGTTAAATATATGCGACTTCTTTCTTTCACAGAAGCAGTTTTTTTTTTTCCTGCGTTTTAATATTTTCACTTTAATCTGGTTTAATTAACCTTGATGGAAGTTTTAATAATCGTCTGCTTATGGTGATCACTTTGACCCAGATGTGACCACTGTAAGTGGTTTCAACATGTCTTTATTGTCTTGAATTAGGAGTTTCATCATTTTAGACTGAAAAGAGAGATGAGCAGATAGAGATGTCAGTCCTCGGAGGAGCACAGGAGGATAAAACTAGATTTTTTTTCCCCCAAATCCTCCAGTAAAGTATTAAGTGGCCAGTGTGTATTTATTTTTTCCAATCTTGTTAATTGCACCCACAAGTATCAAAGGAACAAATAATTATCCAGAACCCCGAAGCATTGTCATCTCTGATGGGAAATATTTGATATGCATGTTGACAAGAACACTGGAAGATTAAAGCAATTAATAGTCTAATTACCCAGTGTTGTCATTTGAGGTTATAGCATACTAAATGGAAACGCATAATGATAACTGTAGTTATTTGAAGTATAGATTTGAAGTATTTAAGATTTGGAGCAGATATAAATGTGACATGTAGGACAAATGCAAATGTTCACGTTTGATTGCAGGCCATGTAGGTTATGGTTATCTTTAAGCCAGTGATTGTAATGGAGTGGATCATGGGAGATTTGTTTTTGGGTTCCGGAGCAAAGGAAAAGGTCAGGAAAAAGAAAACCACACACACATAACACAGAACATATATAATTGAAATAGCAGTCCATGGTCATAGGCAATAATACAGCAGACATAATTGGAGATAAATAAATCAATCAGATTAGCAGTCACTGGCGATAGCTCAGTACAGGGTCCCATAGATTGTCAAATATATCTCATCTGTCCTCGTTATAAAATCTCAATCTCTCAAGATGCAGATTTTATGTGACGCACAAAATCTGTTTTTTCACAATCACCATTTCCTTGTGTAGCTACACGGATCGCTACTATAGGGTTGGGTACTAATCTCTTCCAAAAGGCCTCAGAGAGGCATTGAAAAATGAAGTTTACTACATGACCAGAAAGAATGTGCAAGATTACTGATCACTGATTTACATCGATTACAACCTTTTTCTACCTTTTCGTTAAGATTGACTTGTATATGTTTTGAATAACATGCACAACATGAACTTGTAGTTCATTTACCAAACAATAATATTAGGTCTTACAGATATATGTGTATGTTCACTTCGTTATGTACAAATTTGCTAGATTTTTCTTCTGATATGGGTCACGATTCTTTACCATCTTTAAAAGTGGGTCCACGTATCGAGAAGCTCGGGAAACACCGCCCTAAACAGGTTTTTGATTGTAATTGGACTTGCTGTTCTTGTAAATATGACCTCTGACCCCTTACAAGTGTAGCGGGAGGAGGATTGGGCTCATGTTTATTCAGCATGTGTAACAGCCCCTGGGACAAATCACACTCAAGAGTGGCTGTCGCCCGTGGAGACTCACAGAACCACCTTAGGGTGTGGAGCTAAATATGGACGTTGCAAGACGAGCTCCAATATGCATATTGACTAATGTGCAGCTCCTTAGAATAAAAACAGCTCCTTGTCCACATTACAAACTCCTGACGTTATTTCAGTGTGTAAAAACATGAAGCTACTTCTATATTAAGCACATTTGTTTAATGTAATTAACTTAAGAGTGTGTGGAAAAACAAGGAGTCGTGACATATTATATGTTTGTTTGTTTTTCAGATGATTTTATATCACTTTTTCTCCTCCGGAATTTTGATTTCTACTGGCTTGATTAACAGGAACAGCTAAAAGTAGCAAATGCCAATTTACCTCAGAAAAGTGTATATATATGTTTGTTTATCAGTGTTATCTGCACCCCAGGGTTTTTAAAAGACATTGCTCACGTTTGAGAGGCTTTATTAATTCTGACCCAGCATTTTATTTTATTTTCTTACAGCTCTAGCTCACTCTTCAGTAGTCTTAAAGATAAAAGAAGCTTTATTTTCAACATGGCCTGATTGTATTTATTTTATTATTAGCAGGGGCAACTAAATGTAGCTCTTATCTTAAAGAAAATAACATTGTGCTGCACATGTTATGTACCACTGTCCCATTCAGAGTAGATAGATGTGTGATGTGCATTGATTTTGCATGGATTTGTTTTGATTTGATGCCATGCAATTCCCAAATCTACCAAGTATCACAACTTACAATAGATGTTTCATTGAAGACCATTTTTTTACATTTTATGACACATGAAAAGAAGGGAGATGATTATTTCACCACTACCCGTCATTGTGTTTTGACGTTGTAAATATAAAGTGAAGTCTCTCGGACACACTCATGCTCAGGTGCCTCACTTTGGCAGTTGAAAATTAAAAAAACTCTGCAGCCCAGCACAGTAATGTATCACCCTTGCAAAGCCTCCTTAACACTGAGATTAGAAAATGAGCTGCAGAAATTAGAGCATAAATGAAAATGAAGATGGAAGTTATAGTAAAAAACACTTCTCAGTCATCCAGGTCATTTTCAGTAGTTAGCTGTAGGCAGCTCTACGTTTTCTCCTCTCAACCAGGAAGCTTGTTCAGTTCTGACCGACTTGTGACTTGTGTTTTTAGTCTCTGTTGGCTGCATACCTGTCGAGAGAGTCGTTATGTTAAACGATCCAGGTCGTTCACCTCCTGCCCCAGTTTCAGGTAGTTAGTTTCACCTGAGTTAAGGTGTGAAAGAGGGTCATTAGGCTCCTTTAAGGCCCATGTTTTGTGTGTGTGTGGTCGAGCTAGAGACTGAGGCGGTTGAGTGCATGAAGCATGAGAAGCCCGGGACTGGTTACAGTTAATAAATATATGCTCCGACTGCTCCAGATCAAGCCGAGTGTCCGTGTGTTATGCTATACGCATCTGTGGGATCATTTTGTGACGCGATTGAAGCCATGTATTTAAACAGGCATTTATTTTCACCTTTAGCCAAAGCATCGTTGCACTCTCGCTTGTGGAAACGTCTGCAGAGAAGAAACTGTTGTCTTGTGTGGTTTCACAACACCATATGGAGCTGGACACAGTAAGACGACGGTTTCTTCTCTGCAGATGTTTCCACAAGAGATAAAGCGTGTCCACACACACAAAAAAACATGTTCCCCGTCGACATCCGACAAAATAATTGTAGGTATCTAACGTATATAATCTGACAAACGTTAGATATTTACAATTATTTTGTCGGATGTTGACGGGGAAAACTTAGGGAACGACTTACAGATGAATCTAATTCCATAGAAAAGAAAATTACAATCATAAATACCACTCACAGAACCACAATACAAATCCATTTAGAAAAAGCTGGTCTGATGTTTCCTCTTCCTCGCTTCCTTTGCACCATTTTTTTTTCTGCTTCTTTTTCGCCGGCTCTGCCCTGATGAGCGCTAAAAACGGTATGGGGGAGTGGAGACAGCCCCCAATCTCCCCGCAACAAGCCATTTAACCATCACAACGACTCGGAAGCTGTTACATTAGGGTCAAAATCCTGCATAGTTCTGCTTTACATGATGAAACTACCAATGTGTCTCTCTGTTTTGTTGTTGTTGGTGTCTAAGTTGGTGTCCCAAGTTACAGTTTATATAGTTGTGTACTTAAAACAAGGTTATATTGCCAGCTTTTATTAATTATATCATTATTTCATTTAAATCCTCATTACAGAGAACCTTCTGTAATATTACAGACCTGCTATTTCAATTAGTTAAGATAATTAAGTAGATAATTAAGAGTATTTGCACGATATTGTCAAGAAAACAGATACGTGGAGGAAACAAATACCGGAAGTGCCACACATGAACGAGAAGTCGGATCCTTAGTTACGTCTGCATTCAAAAATAAGGTCTGT
This sequence comes from Solea solea, assembly GCF_958295425.1. NCBI lineage: Eukaryota > Metazoa > Chordata > Actinopteri > Pleuronectiformes > Soleidae > Solea > Solea solea. The sequence goes on from NC_081153.1 coordinate 18,127,617, forward strand.
AATTAACCCAAGCAACGTGTTTGTTCCATTTCGTCCGTTTCTGTTGTGTCTGTAAGCTTGTAGAACCCGTGCTTTGAGCCCGTCAGTGTCGACCACAATGCTGTCTTTGCTCAGGCCTGCTTAACTGCAGCTGAAGTTGTCACTGTCAATACAGGTTTGTATTCAATCATCCTGTCATCTTCTGAGAAGCGTATGAGTGACAGATTTAAGAGACAGCTGATCTGGGGGCTAAACTCAAGGCGAACAGTTTCTTTCCTGTGAACGTAAGATCTCAGACAGATGGGTGTTAACTGCCGAAACGTAGACAACACCGTCTGGTCCAGTAAACGCATTGACAGTGATCAACAAAGAAATCTTGTCTTCTTTTTTTTTTTTTAAATCGTCTTCCTTCGGTCTCAAAGATCAACTGCTCACTTTTTTCCTGGATTCGTCAAATGTTCACTGTCTTTTTTGTGTATAAAGCTGTTGAAGTAAATGAGATTTCCCAAAGAGCTGTGTTCACAGAGAAGCACTCAAAGTGATATTGACAAGTTGTCAAGCTGGTGCCCCTCTCTGAGGACGTCTTGGGTTGTTGACAGGCCTGAGCTGCGATCATGATTTTTTCCCCTTCTGCTGTTGAGTAATTTCAGCTTGTCTCCCAGAAATGATTTGTTGCTCCTATTTTTAGTCCGAACTCCAATCTTCCTCAGTCAAGTCAGCAGTCAGAAGTTGTCTAGAAAACACCTGCTGTGAAGTTCTCTGGAGATCACCTGTCTAAAACCTGGTCAGTTGAGGTTTTCCTGATTGTGATGAAAATGATGATCATGATAGGGGTATTAAGAGGGAGGCAGCGTGAGGTGAGGCTTGTTATTTGGAAATTTGACTGAAAGATTTGTGGAATAGGCCTCGCTGCTCAGTGATCTTTAAGCACAACCCTTGTGTGTTGCTGTCTGTAGATGTTGAGGGTTTCCTCTGTGGGTTCCATGTGGGGAATAGCAAAGCAGAGTGAAGATGCCGAGCAACAATTTGAAATTCTCAGCTTAAAAATGAGGTTATCAATCAAAGTACAGGCAGCAGTTCCTTGAGGAAGAGATGCTCAGTCATTCAATATGCCTGTCTTGTCCTGGTAACAGTGAGTGGCAGCATGTATTAAATACAACGGAATTCAGTTTACCCACTTATTTTTATTTGCCCGTATTGGTGCATTCACACCAAACATTGCATGGATTTTTCGCTACCTAAGACTCGTTGAAAACACTGTCACTGTTGAGATTCCTGATGTCCTGATGTATCAAGATGGAGGACAAAAGTATTGTTGCTATATTCGTGCACCGCAACAGAGTAACAGAAAGTGAGCCCAGAAGGAATACCTGATTTAAACCATTGGTCACACTTCCCTGTATTAGCATTTGTAGGCCCCGTCCAATTTTCTATCTTTTACCTCTAACCCTTGTCAGGGTTCTGGCTAGCCCACGATAGCATATCAACCTGTTACCCGTTGATTTGCGGCTGACACGCAACATTGAGGACTTTACGCTAACGGTATTCTGACTGTATTTACATTCTTCCACAAAACTCACAACATTAGCAGCAAATAACCCTAAGTTTCCCCCACGAGTGAGCAGGACAAAGGCGCTTAAATGTCATTACCATTATGCTAAAATAAAATCCTGCTTTTAGTGGTTAAAATCTACCTGCAAAAACCCTCCAATTCGTCATCCTCATCATTTAAGGAGACGCGATGTCAAATACTAGAATAAGAACTAGAATTAGACATGATTTGGCCGGATTTTTCTATTTCTTATGTAAATGTGGGATTTTTTGACAGTGATATTTGAAAAGGGGCAAAATCTGCTCAAGAGAACGATGGCAGCCAGTATGCTGGTTGCTCACAGCATCTTAGATAATAACAAAGTAGGAGTATTTTGCTGTATGAAAAAAAAGATCTATTGCCCTCATGTCACAGCTTCCCTCAGGATGGAGATGCACAGTCAGAGCCTTGCAAGGTTGAATGGTCGAGGTCATCAGGCAGCTGTGTGACATATTGTTCTGATGCTGGGCTGTATGGGCACCTTGTGGGTCTTCACCCCCACATCTACTCATCCCCTCTTGAAACACATGAGGCCAGACTAGCTCAGATGAGGAGCTTGTGGCTGTTGACCATAAAAAGAACATCAGGGCAATGAGCCACAAAGAAGAGGGGAGGGAGCGAAAGAAGGGTGCTGCATAGGGAAGTAGATGAAGACTGGAAAAAACCAAGAGGCGCTGAGAGCAGGTTGATGAGCGACTAAGATGAACGTGTTGGAGAGAGAAAACTGCAAACGGCAAAAGAAAGTAGAGACGAGGACGAGGAATAAGGCCAAGAGAGATGGTGTAGGAGAGAAAGAGATTGTGTTTGTTGGGCCAAATGGGAGCTACACTGCTCCAGCTGTGACCATAAAACAGCAGGTGGATGCCATCATTACGCCTGACAGATAAAGCAGAAATCCCAGAGTCCCAGACCTCTCCATGCATCTCTCCTGGCGCCAGACACTTATCCACTACCATCTCGGATCATGACATAAAACATGACTCTGGAAAAGAAAAGGAGAAGTCATTGCATTTCGGATGACACAGCCTAAATGTGTAATGTAATGTAAGGCAGAATCATTTTTTTTATCCTCTACACAGATTGGTGTTTGTACTTTTTGTGAAACAGCACTTCTAATACCAAAATTGAATTACCATTAGAGTTAGACAGGTTCATTTGATGACAGTCAAACAAGGCCAATTTTGCCATTTTGTAATGATCAGCATCGGCCGATTGCTGTTTAATGAATTGGCTGCGTCGTTCACATCTTTGCTCTCAGAAACTAGATAAAGTCAACAGAGCTAAAAAAAATTTGATGACCTGTTTCCATATATTATTTTTTATTTAAAATGTCAAAGTGCACTGCAGTACATACACAAAGCCCAAAATCAGATTAAAGAGGCCAATCACAAGTATTCAACAGAAGTGTATTTAAGTTGAGCCATTTTGTGGATGGTTATTATTAAACTGTTGTTAAATAAGGGGGGGGAGTTCCTCCTCCCACATGTCCAAAAACATGCAGAGGTTAACTGAACACTCTTCATTGCCATAGGTGTGAGTGTGATATTGGCCCTGTGATGGACTGGTGACCTGTCCAGGGTGTACCCCCACCTTTTGCCCTATGTCAGCTAGGATTGGCACCAGCAGCCCCACGACCCTCATGTGGAGAATAAAGCGGTAGACTATGAATGGATGAATAAATAGCAAAATCAGAACATAGAGGGTCATTAGCTACACTAAACTAAAAAAAACAGCACCAGCATTGGTCAACCTATCACTCTTATCTCGTTATGCAGGAATGTTTTTTCAGTTGAGGACTTCTTATTGTCATCAGTGATGTGTGTTTTCTCTGTACAATAAAAATGTATAGCTTTAGAATGTCATGAACATCCATCAGTCTATTCTGCATAGCCGCAGCACCCCCCACTCCCCCACACACTTTTGTACAAGATTAAGATTCATTGTTCCTTATCATAATACCCCGATTCTGCCAGGTTTTCCCACACAATCCATCTCCCTCCGCTATTGCATACTGTATATGCAAACATGTTCAACTTGTCCCTGGGCTTCCAGTGATTTAAAAAGAACTGCCATAAAGCAGAATGATCTGAAATATATTTTTCCAGACGGCACTGTCTCTCCCCCCCCCCCCCCTCTTTTCTTCTCTTCCTTTTCTTGTGCAGTGTAAGACAGTGTAAGAGTTTGGAATTTAGCTGGGAGTGTACCCTACGAGCTGTCATCTGGGATGATAGTTTGATGGCAGATGAGAGCTGCCATTGCAGCACCCTCCAGGTGCCCTCGGGGCTAAATGGATGCCTACAACATGGCACTTTGAGAAGGTGCTTCTTTGCTCTGATTTGTCTTCACTATAGCTGTGTTTTTCCTGCCATTAGCAGACATGTCTATTTGGGGATGCATTGTTCTTGAAATCTTTCTCTCTCGTTCCAGCTTCGCACTGACCATTTTCTATGTCCATACGCAGACTTCCCAGAGCAGATTCCACACATTCAGTTAATTAAGTAAAAAAGAATTTGAAGTTTGAATGAAGTTCCTCATTTGGAGTTACGACTGACATGTGCTAAATGAGAAATAATTACAACTTTTTTTCATTTGCGGTTGTTTTTTTCCTCATCTTCTATCAACACAATATATTCACTCATTTAACCGCTGTAGACCGAGGAACTGAAACAAACTCAATCAGTGCTAACAACCGCTCACTGGGAATCACTGTGCTGTGGATGATCTTCCTGATTCTGTTGTTTTGCCTCTGTCAGCTCGTGATGCATCTTTTGAGTTTTTGATTGGTCCTTGAATAAAGTTCAGTCTTTTTTACGCTCTGCGGCCTCAGCAGGGAGCAAAGTGCTGCGTGGAGGCATGTCATCCCCTGATTCCCTTTTAAAAAGCCGACCCTGATGCTTTTAAATGCATCATCAAGGCAATGGGCTGTCCAAGTCCGTTACAAGTTAACCAAATAAACACTGACAATGAAATTAATAATGCATATTGTTTGCGAATGCCTCAGCTGGATGATTTGACTGATGTATGCAAAGATGGTAATTTATTGAAAGTAAATTCATGTAATTGTGCAGCAGAACTTGATGAAGCAAAAGAAGGTGTCAGCACGGCTTCCATCATCATCAGAAGAAAGAAATCATTAAAGAGCAAAAACAAATCCAACATCAAAGGACGGTGCAGAACAAACACTTATTTTATGGATGTGTTTCATTTTGACCGAAGTTCAGAACGGCTGTTATGGTAAATATGTCAGTTTAGTTGTCGGTTGTTTGCAGACGTGATAGTTTTGGTTTATTTATTTTCCTCCCAGTCCACAGGGATGTAAACACTCACTCTGTTCGTATCAAAGTAGTCAGTGTAAATTTAATTTGAAGATGAGGGGGAACAAGAGCTAAAATGTAGTTGTCATTGTCGAGACACATTTCCACGACGAGGAGCACAACTGGCATGACGACGGTCCTCGTGCCCAACTTTAAAAAACAAAACACAAAAAAAAACGCTTTACAGTTTAACTGTCATTTAAATAACTGCACTGTCAACAAAGTGGTACAATATGAACATGATGCTTTTGGCAGACTGGTTTCAAGGAGCAGAGGTGACATAGTCATTCTACACATTGCACCAGGAAGCACCGACTTGACAGTAGTTCACATTTATGTGTCGATTGCACATTTTGAAGCTTCTGTAACTGTTTTCTGGATTTTTGAGTAAATCTCTTAGTCACCAGTCTTAAATCCCATGATGGCCTCCTTGTGTGCTATGAATGTAGACAAACATACAAGCTCAGGCCTGGGAAACGTTGTTTGAAGTCTGTTTTGAGCTTATAATTGTCAGGTCAACCGCCCATTTAGAGCGGCAGGATCGCGAGAGTAAAAGGACGATTGAGTCTCATCCCCATGTCTCTGCCCTGGCTCCTCCCCCCCGATGAGCACGAGATTCATACTTAACATTACCCAATTAAGAATATCCCTTCATCTCTGAAATGCTACGCTGATATCGGCACATTTTTTTTTTTTTTTTTATTAGCATTTATTGTCCGACTCTCTCTTTAAGGTTCTTCTAGTTTACTTTGCAGCATAGGCAGTTGTTTGCCAATGCTTACGATTGTCCTCTCTCTCTGCCCTGTAATTGCTCAGTCTACCGTCATGGGACAAATTCCCCAAGGCTGTAAAAAGAGCCTAGTATAGCTGCAGGAGTCTAGGTCTCCCTAGGATCACATGATTTACAATATGCTGAAAGGTTATTAGGATATTATTGCTTAATAATGCCAAAATATGTTGCCTATCCCCGCCTTAATGCCCCTTGTGTACAATTTTAAAGTGTCCCCTCGTGGCAATATAAAAAATGCACTGGTTAAAAAAAAGAGGATGCAATCTGCTACCACTGCTTTAGTGGGAGTAAAAAAAATACCACTTATGCACTCATAATGTTCACGTGGTTGCAGAGTTTCTTCACTCATGAAGAACTGCACAAATCTCTGTATGTGAGTATATAATATACTAGAAAACCCTTTTTGTGTGTACTTTTCTTCTTCATCCGTAATGAAAGACGATAAATGAGCCTTTGAATCAGACGGCGACCAAATCACTCACAGCTTTTTTCTCGGCCTGTTTCTGAAGGGGCCTGTCACATAGGATGGGACACTTGATGTTGAATATTAATAAAGTAGACCATATGTTCCCGGACAAAACATTATTCATACATTATTAAGTGTGATTTGTTGTGTCAGCCATTAATTAATGCTTGTTAAACCATGATAAAAGAATAGGATGTTGGACACGATGAAAAAAAAGTATGAAGTATAATGAGATAAGAGAGAATAACTTATTGTCAGTGAGTGTCTTCTACATGCTTTGTGGTGCTGGTCTGAGAGCTGTGTCTGATTGATATGGGTCCTTTGTTGTAAGCCATATGAATATTTGAATTTTTTGCATATTAAACATTACAGTACTTAAGAAGCGTATGACGGTGCCAGATGATTGCATGTCTATTTCCATGTCTGCATTAAGGTGGTTTTTCTTTTCCCAATATCCGATCCCCTGATTTTGAACAGTATTGGACTGATACCGATCGATACTGAGGATCCTATCCCTAGTTTTAGGTTACGTTGTGATCAGACTTCATAACATTTCTGACCACAAGTCTTATCTTTCAGGACTTGTTGAGGTTCCACCATGCATGGCACCTGAAAGCACCAACATCATGTTTTATTCATTTGTGTTATGGTATGTTTGTAGTATAGAACAGCGGCTCCCAACCTTTTGCCTTGATGCCCTTCTTGCTTGTCCAAGACAGACCAGGCCTCCCAACCTGAATCCCTGTCCACGCTACAGCTGCAACTAAAGATTATTGTCATAATCGATTAATCTGTCGATTATTTTTCACGATGAATCGAGTAATCGTATGGTCCATAGAATGTCAACAGAAACATTTATAGCAGCTAAGAGACCTGATGAGACTTGCTTACGCAGTGATGGTCACAGAAGTTCAAATTGCTAACAAACCAAATGCAGATTAGCCAATAGAGGGAAGGACTTTCTAAATTTAATATGCACAAATATAATTAAAACAACCTCAGAGCAGACTAAGCTCGGCGCCCCCCATTGTTATCTCTGGTGCCCCCCTGAGGGGTCTTGGACCCTCGGTTGGGAACCATGGGTTTAAAAGGATGTTTGCCATGCATCAATGTAAAAGGTTACTCAACGTGTCTCAGATACTGGATAAGTGGGATTAAATAAGATTCCCATTTGTGCCATACTTGTGTTTTTTGAGCCGATACCAACCTGTACCATCCCTTGATTATAGATGAACATGTGATAATGTGAAAAGAGTGGATATCACTCGGGTCACAAAACAAATTGGTTAAACTGGACTTAAGTGTGATAACATAACTTTGTTGACAGCATAAGCCACTTCCAAGTTAAGTGATGTGGTTTCAAAAATCCAATTCCAGATTTACAGATGTTCCTCAGTCAGATGTAAAATCACCCATCATTTTTCCCTCTCTGTTTTTGGCGTGTTAATTTGATTTCAAACCGCCAAACATGGTGTCACGGTTTTCTGACAGGGCCTTGGGAGAGAGTTTATCTCATCATTAATTAAGTATCATATTTCCCTACATGCTGCCTGTGCTTAATTAGGAGGAGGGGGTCATTTGGGAGGGCTTATTAACTGGAACAAATTTGTTAAAGCAAGGAGACCGAGACAGATAAAAGAGAGGGGGAATGAGGGGAGAGGAGCGCCTCTGGGTTCAGTCGTCCCTGACAAGGCTTGGCTTTTGTGATTGATAACTGCACCAGTCAGGGCTCGAGTCAAACTGGGAGAGATGAAGGAGTAACTGGGGGAAGAGACGGAGAGGAAGACAGGAAATCTGGGAGGAAGGAGAAGGCGAAGGAGTGGGGGCTGGGAGGAAATGATTGCAGACATATGCTAGCTCTCAAGCAAGATAGAGTTAGACAGAGAGGAGGGAGATGTAGGACGAAGAGGTTTGGACAGTGAGCTATGAAAACAGAGAGAAGGGGATGCAGGAAGATGGTGGAGATTGATTGCAGCTCTGGGCGACATCACACCACATTTATTTACTGTTTTCCACACTTTCAAACATTCACCTGGTGTACAGACATTTGAAGAGAAAAGTTAGTACTATTCTAAAGTGCTTTCTCATTGTCTAAACTTATAATGGAAGCATGTGGACGCGTGCATGGCAGAGGCCAGCCAAAAAACCACAAGCAGTGGCATCAGATTTGTGGGTGACACTGTTTCCCTTTTCCCTAATTCACTGTGACAGAATGGGTTTGGCGAGGCTGGTAAAACACCAGATGTTTTGCTTGAATGTGACACCCTGGTTGCCAAAAATTCCCAGTGGTGGTGGATGTCTTTGGAGCTGACCTAGCACAGGTTTTGGCAAATGGGGAACGGCAGAGGGGGAAGATGTGACTTTGGGACATGGATACCCTCAGGAACGACAGGACACCAGAACTTTTAAGTCCCGCAGTGCATTTCATTTCATTTTAATGGTGCCTTACTGTAGCATTGATGTTATTGGCATATGAAAGGGCTGCGCAAGACTTATTACATAACTGTAGTCACCGTGGAATTTCACCTTTGTACGTTTTTTTGGAGGAAACATGACAGTTCCAATCCACATTTTCATCCCTTTGCCTCTTTTTGGCTCATTAATAGCCAGTTGGTGAGAAGTCAACTTTCCCTAGTGTGGTTATGTTAAGAAAAAAATGCCACAAAACAAGGAAAATGCTTGACAATGAAATCATAAAAGAGCTGTTCGGATTAGTAAATGCTCATTTTGTTCATGTCCATATCATACGTACCATTGAATGTGACCTTACAGTTCAAGTACCACATCATCTGTACAGCCAGATGTGAGAGTTTTTGAGGTAAAGCCGTCGCCTCTTTGCATGGTCTCCAGTTCATTGCACGGAGATCTGCGGTTCAATGTTCGCGGCACTTGTCGTGTCATATATGCTGGGCGATTCACGGCCCGCATTATGAAGAGGAACTTTACAGCGTCTCCATTTTGTCCCCGCCGACAATCAGACGTGCCGATAACGAGCATTTCACGTGTTTGAAAGTGGAGAAAAAAAACAACTTTATCAATCGGAGCGACATTATCACTTTGCCGCCGTGCAAACTTCTGAGAGTCATTAAATGTTGAGTGGACTGTCTTTGAAGGCAGGGGCAAACGCTGCCGCACTGATTGACAGGGTTGGCCTTGCCTTAATAGAACATAATTGGGCAATTTTGAAGGGTCTCTGAAAAATGACCAAATAATAACACATGACTTGACTTGAGACTTGTTTTCTCAGATAATTGTTCAAAAAGCATCTGGCACACCATTAGTTCCATTTTCACATTAGAATAATAATCCTTTTGAACTAATAAACTCGCTCAAATGTCTGTGCTTGGGTGGTGGGGACCGTGAAACGGGTAAATACTGTATGCTCCGCGAAGAGAAGTAGGTGCAGGGTAAAAAAAAAAGGGGGGTAATTTGGGAACAATAACAAAATGAAGACTTCACTGAAATTCATCATGTCACGTGAAGTCAGTGCTGTGTTTTTTTGCACGCGTCATATTTTAAAGTGCGTGCCACTCCAGCGGTGACATTTTCTCTTGCTTACCTTTCACTCGCAAACATCTCTAAGAAACCTGTGCATGCATTAATGCTGAAATTACCAGCAATAAAACGGCTTGTCACTGCGACTCCTTTCCTTTTATTGCTTCTGAATATCACCGTGTTATGAAAACCAACACCAAGATATTATGCTGAATTAAAATACGACATGCAGCCTTAAATAATTAATCAAATATTTGTGCTATAGAGTAATTTTCTTGCGAGTGACAATGTATGTTCATAAAAAAGCAGGTCTTGTTCTCTGCCCTGCTTTCTTACCTTTTAATGTGTACTACAATAGCTTTCCCCAGGGGCCCCATTATTGTTTTGGTCTTGCTTCCAATGAGAAATTACACCAATATCGAGACTCAAATTAAAGGATAATTAAAAAATGTTATTTCAAAGTTATTGCCGTCCATAAAACTTTGATTAGGCAAACATTAGCCACATTAGGGCTTAATGGCCATTGCCCCTGTGATTACCGTCAACAATTTTATGTACTGCACAAAGAATATGAAGAAATGAATAATTAAGAATGCAGGAAAAAAGGGGGTTTAAAATAGCAATCACACAGCTAATGTTGGGTGGTTTTTAAAACAGCATGTGGTGGGTAGAATGAGCCTGTGAGATTCAAACCGTAGTCTCAGATTGCTGTTGCAAGAAGAAATGACACTCAAGTGTTTTCTTTTCACTTATTTCATGATGAGAATTTTCTACTGTCATAGAAAATGTATCTTTCAACCTGAACAGTAAATGGTTGTATAGTGAAATTGACTATTTTCTAAATGATCTGGGTTTTTACTCGTATCAGTTGGGTTGCTTATAAGTTTTATTTAAATTCCTATTTATTTCTGTAGCTTGTAAACTATGAGGAAAATTCAGGATAATTAACATCCCAGAATGTAAATGACATAGTTGCATGTTTTATTCAACCAACAGTAAAAACAACCTAATGATATTGAATTTAGAGTCATATAAATGCAAAAAATGAAAATATGTACTAGTATCATTGACTAGATTTCAGTGTATTCATCTAATCATCACACATCAAACTTTTTGGACTTATTTACTTGTTAAGATCATTTGTTTTGTTTCAAGAAAACTTAACAAGTGCCATTTTCTTGCTGCACTGGCAGATAATTTCGCTTGAAACAAGTAATTTTCCCAGAATAGTGGTTATATTTTCTTGTTATTTTAGAGGCATTTTTTGCAAAACAGTTTTAAAAATACACATTTTGCAATGGTTTAGTTTGTGTTTTTTGTTGTTTTCAGTGCTTGGACCTCACAAAATCAAGGTATTTTGTGGAGGCAGCACTTCAGCAGTCCAGGATACTTTTTTCTACAAGGACAATAATGTATCATGTCATATTATCTAGGTATCATAAGCAATAAAGTACATTTTAGGTCCATTTACGTGATCACTGACATGTTACTGAATACATACAGTACAAGTAAGAATGAACTTTTTTACTTGATGCCGCATGACGGTCAATATTGTATTTCATGTCACAAAACCTTGTCATTGTAGCACCTGAAACACAACTTGTGTTGATTCTCAAGCTGCGGTTTGGCTCACACAGATTTACAAGCGAGCTTTGGTAAAATGAAATGAGTCGTTAGAGCCTTAGGTACTGCTACGTTTAATAAACATCTCAGTCAGTTTCACGGAGACCACTTTATGGCAGTCTTGCACCATGTGCTTCCTTTTCCCTCCCTTGATTTCTGTCAAAGGTTCAGCGCAGGAATAGAGGCTGAGGCTTCAGTCATCCTGTGTGCCGCTGTTTATGTTTCTGACGGTGTTTATGAGCTGTATCAGAGCTGCGTTAAGTTGTGGATTAACATTTATGACTGTGATGATATTGCCAATCCATCTCTGAGCATGTCTCACAACTCCAAATGTTTCTTTTCATAGATAAACAGGGATGAGCTCTTTTACAGGCCAGGCTAAATAATTGGATTAGTTCATCTTTTCATATGGAAATGATATGAATGTGGTTTTAATTTTCTATTATTATTTTGTCACTGAAAAAAACATATATAAACAACTAATTAACTGATTTGAAAACACTCACTGATTTAGGGCTGCAACTAACCATTCTTTTCATAATCGATTAATCTGTTGATTATTTTCTCGATTGATCTAATACTTCTTTGTCCATAAATGTCAGAAAATGTTGAAAAATGTTGTTTGTTTCTCTAACCTGATGATCTTAAGTGTCTTGTTAAGCCCACAAAACAAAATAATTCAGTTCCAATGATTTCTGTGCAAAGAAAGCAGAAAACATTCACATTTAAGAAGCTGAAAAATCAGAAAGCTTGCTTTAATTATTGAAAAAAACACTCTGACAAACTGCTAAATCCATTATCAAACTAGTCAATGATTCATTTATTCATTGATTAATTGAGTAATTGTTACAGCCCCTATATTGATGTGGAACTATTTCCGAACAACAATTTAATATTGATTAAACTGCCTGGATTTCCTCATTGATTCATTAACATTTAATTTATTGAACACAGGGTAAATATCCATCCCAGTTTTCCAGAGGCGTCAAAATCCATCATGATTAATCAGCGATCAGAATTTGCTGATTCAGTTAATATAGTGAAGGTAAAAACTTGTACTTGTGCTTTATTTCTATGTTAGTTTTGGTAAATGAAACAAAATCAATATGGCAATTGACAACATAACAGTGAATTTCCCAGTGTCCTTTGCAATATTTGTCATTTTATGATCATGTTAAATGTGCTGCCGTGGAAACACGTCTTATGGGATAATAGAAACAAATCAAAGCTGCACTCTCCCCACTGCATTATTGTAGTGGAGGGGAATTATCCCCTTTTCTTTGTGCCCATCTTGAAATGTATTATTAATTGTGCTTTCACGTTTCTTCACGTTGCTAATATAGCAACAATGCTCTTCCAAATCACCTGAAAAATGAGTCCAAGGACAACGGGCATCACAGAGTAAAGGCGTGGCTGTCCACTTTGAGAAACGATGCAACTCAACAACCAAGATTAATGGAACTCAGATGGCTTTTAATTAGTGCAGCTGTGCTCATTAATTATCTGCCCACAACACAAATATTTTTATATTTGTGGAAAGTGTTGATTTATTTGATTTAGTTTGCCAGTGGATCTAGATGAATGACTCTTCATTTTAAAATTTGCCAATGTAAAAAAAAAGAAGAGAGGAGCAGTAGTGTGCTGCAGTTGGCCAATCTGTTCCCAACTTAATGTTATTGATGATGACGTCGTGTAACGTGACGGCGTGAACACAGAAGAGCCGCAGTCTGAAGAGCTGTCGGCGAAACTTCAGGCCTGGTCACACTTTGGGTTCAAAGAAAACCTTGTTTGATCACTAACTTTATTGATTGGCTGTTGGTTTTAAGAGTAGTATCTGATTCTTGTGTGTCATTTGTGCTACTTTTTTTGCGAGTTTTATTTGATCGCATGTCTTTTTAACGTCATGGAAGGAAGTGAACAAGTGGAACGAGAGGAAGTCGTGACTAAGAGAATAAGAATAAGAGGCTGGACAGGGGAGAATATTGACCTGGCTTTTCCCTTTCGCTAGCAGAGGGATATTTGACCAAGGGCGACCTGGTCCTCTTGCTGTCGGACTAGAACTTGTAAATAGTTTGCTATTGAAGTCCTCTCGTCCTCTCGTCCATCTCATAATAAATCGAGTGATTCAAACAGTGTGCGTACAATGAGCAAAGGGTTACTTTTTTCTCTGATATCTTGAATAATAAAACAATGGAATCATATGAGTATAAAATCTGAAGACGTGGTTGTTGGTACATTAGGAGTCCTGCTTCAGAGTTCACTGTATCGTTGGCTTGTCAACAAATGCACACGTTACCAGGGCTGCAGTGATGAATCGATTCTTATTCCATTACTAAATAAATTGTCAAATATTTTTGTTTAGTTTTTTGGATTTTTCAGCTTTCTTTGCTCCATATAACAAAGAATGAGAAACTGAAACATTTTGGTTTGTGGACAAAACAAGATATTTGAGAACATCATCATTTTGAAGTTTGGGAAACACTGATTGACATTTAATGGATCAAACAAGTAATCGATTAATCGAGACAATAATCAACAGATAAATCGTAATCGCTAGTTGCAGACCTACATGTTACCGCGACATATAATACTAATGGTGTGTTTCCACCGCCTCGCCTCGGCACGGCACGGTTAAGTTGCACTTTCACTAACTAGTTCCACTAGCATAGTACCTAATACTGTAACTGTACTGTTCTTATAGTACATAGTAGTATAAGAATCAAGCCGAACAATGCACCTTAGATCAGTTAAAAAGAGGAGTCTGGTTTATTTGCTGATCGTGAGCGGCATCACAAACCCTGGCACTTGTAGAGGAAAACCAACCTTAAATGTACCAACTGTGGGAGGAGCCTGAGAGCAAATCCTACATTGTGTTACTTTAATGGAAAAACTCCAGAAGGTGAGCTGAGTGGTTAACCGGTATAGAAATGTTAACAGCCCATAATAAACAGGGAAGCTGATAGTGATGGAATGTTGTTCTTACTGTATGTCACAGCACAGCGTGTGAAGCATGACTCTGTTTAGGTCGTGACAGATGATGACGTCACAGCAAAAACATGTTTTCTAATATGTTGTAATGCAAACCTTTAGGCAGTTACTCATGATGAATAAATGTCCCCATTTCCATTTTCTCCCTCTCTCTTCCTCACCCTCCAGTTTCCATTTCCTCCTCATGTCCTCTGTAAATTCTTTCTAAACCTTCATCTGAACATGAATGAGGGGGGAAAAAAAACGCAACGGCGAGAGCAGAAATTAAAATTTCATTATTTACTGCGCTCGAGTTTGGGAACGCAATTAGTATCTGCTCTGTGTGGCCCAGGGATATTTACTGCTTTGGCCTCTCCTCTCTTTATTGTGCGGTTTCTTTCATCCCGTGGAGCAGATTGTGTTGCTATCACTTGCTCATTACGTGGAGCAGTACGAGACTCTGTGCACAATTACACTATTTCTGAGGGTTCAACATGTGAACTTGAGGATGGACACAGAAATTACGCCCTGTCTAATAATTGTATTTCATGGCATTAGATTGTAATAATTTCCACCCCTAGATAGTAATTTATTAAACAACTATGGACATCATCCTTAAAAGTTTTGCATGAAAAATCTAATTTGCCTGCAAAGTTTCTTTCTTGTTTGTGACCTGTACTTGAAGATTTGTTTCATTAGACGGAAATTGAATCAAACTCTAAACTTTTGACTTCCAGATAAAAAAAGAAATGCTAATAATTTGAAGTGTTTATGTCTTTCTAGAAGAATTGAATTAATGATACACAAATAACAAAGGTGTTGCTGTGACCAAACATAGGTTTCAGCATCATTTCAGAGAATAAATGTCATTTAGTATTCATCTATCATGCATTTATCTTTTTATTTCCATGCAACGTATTTGTGTTATCAACCTGTTTTAATGATAAAACATCAGTAGCAAACGGCACAAAATGAACCCCGATCCGCTTGCAACATTAGCCAAAGCCACCGCTTTTCTCATATGTGCAATTAAGGACAAACCTGCGAGCATTAATTTGCTTGGTGTGCAATTCTGACAAGCAGCAGTGCCAGCTAAAACAAAACACCAGCAGCAACAACAATAACCGTGCGTTTTCATATTAATTCTGGTTAACAAAGGCTTCTTGGAACAGGGCCTCTGCTGTTTTGCTCCTCACTTATTTTTTCCCCTCCATTCTCCGTGTTGTAGACATAATTGTGCATACAGGAACGCATGGACCTGTCATATACAGAAGATGAGACACATTTCAGAGACAGAGATCTGATCTCATAAAATCATATTAAAACTCATTCTAAAACGCTGCGTATTGATTGCCGAGGAGACAAGGAGGAGTGTTTGCTCCCGAATAAAGAGGAGAAGTGAATCAGGAAATGTGCGCGTGCTGGGGGTCATTAAAATTGCAAAGCACTCTATGTACTGTATTCCACAAACAATTGGATGGTTAACTCGAGGGCAGAGAGGGGAAAACAAGGAGAGCGCATCTTCACCGTGGCTTCTTGTCTCCCTCCCACCTCCCCAAAATCCCCCATTCTCTCCACTCCACTCACCCTTCATTGTATTTTATTTCTGTTTGTTGATGGCGCCATTTTCAATAAGTGCGTGAGACAATAGGCAGGAAAAGTATCAGTAAAAATAACCCTCCTGTCAAGGGTTCAGGGTTGGTTGCTTCTCAGATGCTGTATCGCAAGTAGGTATATGGAGTGATTTGATTATACCATGCGGGCGGTGCCATTGTTACCCAGTTTGACTAATAAGTACTTTTCAAACCTGCTCCTCTCCTTCCCATTCAGCAGGAGTGCTACGGTTTCTCTTGGAGTTAACCTTCACACACTATCATTACTGTCACTCTCCGCTGAAACTTCACAGAGCAGTTCACTTAGTGCAGCGTGTGCGCCTGCCTGCTTGTGAGACGAAACTCACTGTTTGTCTTTAATTCCTCTCAATTACAGGTTCCACTGATGTTGAAGCTGCCTGTTTCTGTGAAGGTTTCCAACATTTGTTTCATGAAAGTGAAAACAGCCTTTTGCGATATTTGAAGTCAGTCTACTTTTCACTTAAAAGCTGTACCAATAAGTCCAGCGAAAGGAACCCATGGTGTGCATGCACGCTTTGTTCTCACCCACAGAACTTTATCTGATTTTGATGATCCCAAAATTACCAAAGATACTCGGCTGAAGTTTGAGTAAACATGGGGAATACGTTGTTGTCAGAAGTGCAGAAGAAATATGAAAGCAGCCCCCCCCCCCCCTAAATTTAATCTAAATGTGAAATTAAGAGTAACTGTGAGTTTAAGAAGTTTTTCTCTTTTCACCATAGTAAAGGTATAGGCATACACTTGTGTTAAAGGTCCAGTTTGTAATATTTAGGAGAATTTATGGGCATAAATTGAATAAACTACCCATAACTTTGTTTGAATAGGTGTATATTTACTTTAAAATACAGATCATTTGGCTTTCAGAGCCTTAGAATAAGCCTGTAACTACTTAAGACGAGGGGCTTGCTTTAGGGAGGGCCCCCATTTTGGACTGAAAAAGCTCACAAAACAAACAAAGAATAATGGCTCCGCCCACAAAAATGAAGCATAAACCAAAAGAAGAAGGAGAGGCAGTCAGTGCATTTACATGCATGTTTTAAGTCAGATTTTAGTCAGACTAAGACAATAATTTGGTTTTCTTAACGTCATGTCAACAACTTAGTCAGACTAAAATCAACCTAGTCTTAGTCAGACTAATAATGCATTTCATTGTCCGATTACTGGAGTAGGACTTGGCGTTCTGCACATGCACCAACATTTCCTCCTCAGTCTTTGACCCGGAAGTAGATGGAGACAACAATGTTGGCATAACAGCAACCACAAGAGCCACGCTCCATCTAATTTATATCACCATTAACATAACAAAAGTCACAAAACATATTTGCCCTCTTGACCTTATGTAATGTGAGTATTTAGATGCATTTAACTGCTGATAATTGTGGTTGTAGTGTATAGATAGAGGATGTGGACCTCTGCATATTCTGAGTAATGTGTGTTGCACACCTTTGAGGCCACAGGAGAGTAGGGACTGATGCCATATGTCGTAGGAACACCCCTTAAAGCACATTTCCTCAAAGTTGGCACAACAGTATATGGTATAAATAAGTGACTGAATTGGACCAGTTCTATATCTGTGTTCAATTCCCTTAACATCTGCAGAAACAAAATGGCAAAATAGTTGCTTGTCGAATTCACAGAAAGCAGCTTCCCCTCTTCTCTTTCTTGACGTTGGTTTGAGAACACCAGGTGTTCTCGTACAGGAGTACATTTTATTTCTCACGTGTGCCCCTCAGGTATGTTTGCATCATAATTCCCAATGCTGTGTATTTTGCAAAAAAAAAAAGAGAACAAATGCAATAAATGCAAGTGTCCCAGGACTATCTGTTCATCTAGAGTTAGTGGATGAAGAAGTTGTTTTTATTGAGCAGTTTTTCAAGTGGCCCTTGAGTTATTCAGCCGTGCAATTCATGGCATCCACCGAATTGACTGTGTGCAAGGAGCGTCACTTCCTACTCACAAATAAACATAAGCCAGCTCCTTAACTCCCAATCAGTTGTACTTTGTCAACATGCGCTTTGTTAAGGTTACTTCAGATATGGATGGAAAATATCTGCATTGTCTTTTAGCCCAGAGGAATTTAGCATGACCTAAAATGAAAAAGGTTTCAATTTCTCCACTGGATTCTGTTTGCTTTCCTAAATACTCTGCAGACACCAGTGCAATAAAGGAGTGAATGTAGTCAATTACGTAACACATGCATATAATCTCAACTCTGACAAAATAAACCTAAACATTTATTGTTTTATGTTAAAACAAGAGAGTGTACGCTACATAAAAATGATTGCCTTGGAAAGCGTGTGTCTTGAATCCACACACACTACTTTGTGCAGTTTTTCAAACATTTGGCTTTGGCACTGTAGAACGTATTCATGCTGAGACCGACTGTTAAAAATGCAACACTCTCAACACTTTTGTTTTCTTTTGCTTAGGTGAGTTCCCCTCTCTTGTGATGTATTCACGTTTCTCTTCTGCTTTGGCCAAAAAGTTAAGGAAATGTTTAACTTTTTGGCCCAAGGTGTGGAGTTTCAGACTGCTGAGGTGTATTAAGCTCTTGAATTATTTTTATATTTTTATTTTATTTTTGAAGAGTCTGCGCGATAACAATTGTCAGATGCAGGCAGTGGTGGCATTTGTGTGCTTCTAAGTGAATTCAGTAATAGTGAGGAAAACTATTAAAGAGAAGATCTGTTTTACTCCGTTTTACATATCAAAGTCCGTTTTTGCACATCTAAAAATGTTTTAACTTCTTTTGGTGGCTGCACAAAACCCGACTAATTGCCTCATATGATCACTCGAGTCAGTGTTTTGGGAATCAAGACGGGAAGTCTGCAGTGAAAGTGAGCTGTGAGAGTGACAGCTCTGAGTTACAGTCGCTGCTCCCAGTGTGACACATTTTTGGAGGTGATACAGGCAGCTTGTGACAAGTAAGAAGACGGAAAGTTGTTTGCTGAACATTTTCCCCCTTGTCAGAATCCAGAGCCAAAGCTGTGCAGAGTGATTCAGGCAAATCCTTGACATTGTGGACTATATAAATAAAAATGAATTTGATGATTTAAACATAAAGGCTGGGTGTCGATGGAAAGTTTACAAGGTTCAAATCTTTGGTCATGTTCTAGCAAATATGCTGCCAGTGTAGACATTTTTTGTAATTGGATAAGGCATCTCTCGACTAATATATCTCTTCAGGAATTGTTAAGGTACTACTTGACAAGTGTGTGATTCTCTGAACCTAAACATACAGAAAAGTACATTTAAAGTGAAAGTTTTTTCTTGTCCAATACCGATCCCAATATCACAACCTTGAGTATCTATCAATACTGATATTCTGAATGTCAAAAACACACGTGTGCTGACCCATTTACCACCTATCCATTACTGGCCATTTCAAAAACATAATGCTCCAACTGTATAACACAATACAGAAGGAATAACCTGCCCACATTTTTTAAAGGCTTTGTAATAAAAAAAAATCCAACATGCAATCCATTGTTTTTGATCAGTATTGGACCAATTATCATATCGACTTATCTCTATTTATTAATGGTATTTAAACCTGATCACCATGTCATGCACACTGTCAGTAAAGTGTGATGTAGAGAGGGGAAATGTTTGACCACTGAGGCTTGAGCCATTTAAAGTTTCCCAAATTTCTTTATGTGGGGACCCACTTTTAAAGATGACAAATTACTGCAACATTCAGTATAAATCATAATAATTTGTGCATGATGTGTTTCTCACTATTTTTACTGCTATTACTTTGTATAGGTAAAATTTATGTTTGATAGATGAATCCCAACTTTATTTAATGCTTGTGTTCTTTAAAACGTGAAAACATGACACAAAGCTGCACATTTGCCATTTGTTATTAATTCATCTGCCAATTAGTACAAATTACTTTCTACATTTTTTTATTTTTTTTGAATAAAGGTAGTTTTATATATTAAAAATGTAGTTTATACATGACTTTTTATCGAAAATACAGTATATAATTGCACTGGAGTGCAGACATAAAGTGTAGTTTGGAGAGACAGCTGGTTATTCTTTTTCTTCTATTATTTTTGCATTTTTGTTATTATTTAATAGTTGTACTTGATCAGATGAAGAAAAAAAGAAAGTTGGCTAAATATATCGGCAAAAAAGAAAAATCTGCCACAATTATCGGATATCTGTCGACCTCTCACTCCTGACCCGTTTTCTAGAAATGAGTAATTCAAAGTGTATGTTGCAGATATGTAGAATCATTGTGATGAACGTGGCATGCTTGTTATTGTCCTTGTTATCATGTCTGTTTCTCCGTCTCTTCATTCACAGCGCCTTTGTCTCCTCCTCTTTCCCTGTATCAGTCATTTCCCCCTCTCCACCTCTTTCTTTTCACTGGGTCTTATTCCCCCTCTTTTACCACAATATGTGTCATTATCCATCCAGTGTGACTTCACCCATTGTGCCCTCTGGTGACACAGGCTGCCCTTGTTAAGTGGCTTCAGTCCCTCTCCTCGTTTACAGGTGAAATCTATTCTCACACACAGGCCTCGAGGGCCTAACTGGACTGTAACAGAATTTCTCCAGCCCCGCTGGGCCACAACCACAATGCTGAGAATAAATGGCTGAGGTGCCAGGGCTGGACAGAAAAATCAATGCCTGTTTATACAGACATGACAGTCCCGGCGCCCAAGCAGTTCTCCTGCTTGCTCCTCTAGACGCCGTGTTATACTGAATTCCCCCCCCCCCTACACTCTCTCTTCTGTGTCGTGCTCCCTTCTCTGCTGATAAAATGTGTGCACTGTTGAAAGGATGGAACAGTTGGTGACGTGTTGAGGCCATTTCATCCTCAATTTTTTTTTTCTCACCATTTGCCGTAGTGTTGCATTAGGGTCATGTGAACGCTGTTGAGTGACCAACTGTCAGGCCAATTGTTTTGTCCGCGCTGAGCAGATGAAACGCAGAGAGCCAAGGTCGTGTGTTAGAGTAGGATACAGGTTCTGACCTGGGTTTGAAGTGTTCAGCTTGTGTGTGCCATCAGGGTCATTCTGTTGAAACACTCCCATTAAAACAATCAGCGAGTTGTTTTTATTTTCTGAAGACGCAGCAAACTAAACTAATTTAACTGCACTTCTATTCACCTTTATGATTTACTGAACTGGTTAGCAATTTAACCTCAGGGAGTCTAGGTAAAAAAAAAAGTATTCATTGTAGCAATGTATTTGCTATGGTTGATATATAAACTTTTTATTTTGAGCCAAATGATTTTATTTATTTATTTATTTTGACAAATTATTGGCCCACAAGACACCAGCTATTTTCCTCTTTGGCCCACCCACCCACTTCTGAAGTTGAATAGCCTGTCTGCTGTAGATCATCAGGAGAGCATTTCTGGAATACATGCACATGGAAGGTGTTGTAAAAGGTTGATTTTGGGTTTTGTGTGGAAAAAAAAAGAGTATAGACAAGTTTAAACAAATGTCTCACTATTTTTTTTGTCATAGTGGCTTCATTTGCAAGGTCACAAAGCAAATGGTACAACAACAACATACATACAATTAATTATACATGTAGACACACTATAAATAATCACACAAAACAATCACAGCAAACAAAAAGTTAAATTGAGGTTAAACACACAGTGATATTCAACCCTGATGGTTGATGGACAAAAGTGTGCTTGAATCTGATCCTAGAACCTGTATCTGCAGTTTGATGGTAATAATTTAATATAAACAGAGAATTGCAGGGCTTTCAGTTTTAGAAAGGCATAGAAATTGTAACATTGACCCTCAAAGTTTGGTGGTTTTCAGATGCTGTATAACTACTACAGTGTTGTTGTTTTCCTCTGGTTCAATATCAAGACCAATACTGTAAAGACAAATATATATATATATGTATATATATATATATATATATATGTATATACATATATACATATATATATATATATATATATATAAAAAAAAAAGCAAACCATTGAAAATGTTTCCATATTACTCAAAGATTGTCTACTTTTTATACACCCAGGTATTTATGGTATTTGCAGGTCAATAATGAAAACACTTTTTTGCTGTTTATTCTTTCTTTCATTGCAAACAGCTCTAAATACACAAGTTTAATTCTTCAGTAATACTTGATTTTGCTTCAGTTCATCCCTTCAGTGTTCTTTGTCTTCTTCTTTTCCATTGATTTTTGTTGTTGTTGTGTGGATGTCTCTGATTATACTGCATCTTTGTTCACCCATTTGTGTGTCTGTGGTGTGTTGAATTTCCTGTGTGTGTGTGTTGCATGTGCTCTCCGTGCAGGCGATTGTGTGTCTCTCGAGGGGAGGCAGCGCCGTACTTGTAACTCATTCTGATTTATGCCCCCTGTCTAAATAAAAACATAAATCACAGCACCTGCCACAGAAGTCACTCTCACAGTGGTGTGGTTGGTCCGGCTCTGTTCTCGGTTGCACTGTTGCACCCCGGTGACAGAAACACAATTGATTCCCTCATTGCATCAATTTGTCGCCTAATCTGGTGATATGTTGATAAATTTTACTGCTTTGTCAATTAATTTTCCTGAGAAATGGGCTCGGCGGTGGTGGACACATCAATACTGAGGCAGTGGAAATATCGGTGACAAAATTAAGTGATAAAATTAATTGCCCCCTATCCCATCTTGTGAAAACATAACTAATGAGAGAGGCAATTATAGTTGCATGTGGTCTCCTTTGGGAAGGATGGAGGGGGTGTTTGAAAAAAAAAAGAAAAAAGGCTTATATGGTAATTAGACAAGTGGAAGACGAAGGATCTTGGGAAAATGGTCATCTGAAACAGAGGGTGACTTCAGGAAATATAGCACAGCGGCAGATAGATGTTTGTTTCAGCTCTCAGTCACTGTGGTTCAGGACAAACAGTGTAAGAAACCTTTCAAGCGAGACCATAAGTCAAATCAAATGATGATAGTTAATTTCTCCCAGACTGTGACAAATGTGTGTGTGTGGCATGTCAGCTGCACATTGCTTGCTACTCACACGCACACACACACACACACACACACACACACACACGGTGAAATACAAATGAATATTTATGTCATTGTTTGCTCACCTGGCAATTTTCACTTTGCTTTGTGGGGTTGTTTTTGTCGATTTAGTCGTCGTCGGGTTGTGCTGTGAAAGAAGACAGAGTGGTGGATGTGATTTTAAAGGAGGGAGAGGAAGGGACTGTTGGTGTGGTACTAAAGTTTGATTTCCTGTTGTGTCTCTTGTGGAAGCTGAGGGATTCACATCCGAACCTGGTTGCTGTTTTCATTTTATCAGTGGTGCTTGTTATCAGCAGCAGAAGTTGTATCACCCCGAACAAGTCTTTACGTTTGTGTGAGGAGAGACCAACGGTCTTTGGTTTACATTCAAAAATGCATCTCACATTCAATTCAAATCTGTGTCTCATTGTCACAGGTTCCCTGGTCAGTCATCCAAAAATATCAAGTATTTCTGTAATCAGCATTTATATTTATTTTCACGTTTGATTTATGCGCCATTTCCTCTTTTAAAGGAAATTGCAAAGTTGTGTAAATGATAAATTTGTCGAACCGATTGTATCCCATATTAACAATAGACCCTTCAATTTGAAACCCGACCCTAAAACATCATAATCTGTACTCGCAGCAATTTGTGAGGTTACAAAGAAAGGTATTACAGTACTTAAGGGAGGCATTAAGAGAAAGTGTGTTAAAATGCAGAGTTCATTTTAAAAGGCTCTTGGGTCCACAAACAACCCGGAAAGCCTCTCAAAAGCAGAAACATCATTAATACGCTCTTTGGGAATAGGTTTTTCCAATACCCAGGACGGGCAACATGGACACCGCATTAACATTTTGTAATCACCATCTCGTGTCCGACGTAATGAGATCTTTCCAAACAAATAGTCTGCGTGAAGGCGCCGTTTCTCTGAGGTCCTCTTCTGAAGGTGAGAGGTGGTGGTCACCTGCAGCTGTGCATCGACACTGAGGTCACACGTGACGACGTTTTCACTCTGTATGTGATCTCGTAACCGGGGAAACTTGGAGTTTGTTTGTTGAAAAGAAATTGAAACATGGGTGAGGTTTGCATTTTGTATTCGGTTAATTTTTGAAGATGGATGATAATTCAGGGTTAGGGTTAATATATATGATATACGAAAATAAGACTAAATACACTATCAAACACACTTTGAGATACAGTATAACTCACTTTAAAGGTGTGAAATGTGTCTCTATATGGGTTAGGTTTGTGAGAAATTTGGAAATACACTCACGCATGTGCCGCTTTATCCTCCACATGAGGGGCACTGGTGCCAATCCCAGCTGACATACTGAATGCTTTAATTCTATGGAATTAGATTTGTGTGTTGCGTTATATTATATAACAACACTTTTTTAAGAAAATAAGCAAATACAATATTAATTTAATCATTCAAAAATATTGTATTTTATTGTTTGAAAATACACTTGTCCTTTGCGCTCCCGGATTTGTTCTTTCAGCTCAATGGACCAGAACGTCGTCAAGGGCTTGGACTCGCTGTCCGTCTGGAACTTATGATTGTAAATATCTAACGTTTATCAGATTATAAACATTAGATACTTGGGGGGGAAAAGACGGGGAAAAGCCTGTGACTACTTTACGTTCAAAGCTCTGTAGCCAATCAGCAGGCAGCTTCCTAAGGAAGCTTAGAAAGTGTTGTTTGAAAATAGGGACACAAATCTAATTCCACCATTTAGTCTTGGATTTGAACACCAGCTTCATACCACACCTGTATATAATTCGCAGTAAAAGCACAGTATTGACGCACATTCAGAAGGCCTTGGGAGGAGAGAGGAGAAACAGCACAGTCTCACAAAGCCAAATCATCATTTTTGGGAACTTTTTTTGTTTGGAGAAATTCGACTGAGAATCATTATTTTGTCTTGCACCAAACAGAACGACTGAGTAACGACTATTATCAGTTTATCTGCAGTTTCATGAGTGGGATCTATGGAAAGAAAAAGGAGAGATATGTGTGTGTCTCAAAAAGCGAGACAGAATCACGGCAAGTCAGCTCCTTTTTAAAGGATTAAACTGAAGCTGTCATTAAGACTAGGTGTCTGTTTTAAATATGAATCACCCCCCCCTTCTAGTTCAAGTTGTTAACTAAATAATTCAGTAACAAGGATGCATTATCGACTTGACGTAAATGTGATGTGAGTGGAAATCAGGATGTGTGACTGAGATGATAATTGATATGATAATGGAGTTCAGGAAGAGACGGAACAATAGCAACAAATAGTAATGAAAAGCTAAATAAAAGATGGGAGTAAAACTGTTAGTGCAGCCGACTGACATCGCCGGAGAAGCTCGACTGTGGCAGCGGTGGGGGCAGAGCACCAGACACCAGCTGCCCGAGATGCTTGGAGGAGTACTCGTGCAGTTATTCACGAGTCGTACGATGATGAGCAAATGAGAGAAAGTGTCGAAATATCCTCCCTCGTCGAAGGACATCCACTCAGAGAGGGAATGAAATGGCCACCCTTTTAACCTCGGCATCTCTTAACATCAGCAACTTTCTGATTTGCATGTAATTAGGTTCACAATGAAGGCCAATATCATTAATGAGATCAAAAACTTCAGCTATCAGACACAGATGATGTGGCCCTCCACTCTGCCACAGACATCAGCTTCTCTTTCACTCCACTTTTTTTTTTCTCCCTGCTGCTCAGCATGGGATGAAAAACACAGTGTGTGTGTGTGTGTGTGTGTGTGTGTGTGTGTGTGTGTGTGTGGAATAGAGGAGGGGGCTGCATAAAAACTGCTCAAGTGCAGAAAGCTGCCCCATCTGGAAGACATCGGACCTAAATGAAGTTGTACAAAACCATTCCATTGATAATAAAGCTAATTTTTATGGCTCTGACAAGTATGTAATTATGTGCAGTGGTGCTTTTCAGATTTTATCACAGTCAATAAACTACAGCGCTAATTTCATTCCTGTTTTGACATATTTACATGGAAATATTCGATTTGGGGGGAATTAGAGGCCTTGAAAGCCCCTGATAGATGGCTTTTAATGATCTGTGACCCCCGGCCTGTGGGCTCATCTGTTTGTCGGCCCGTCGATCTCACAGGGAGATGTGCTCGGTGTTCTAAACTCTTTAGACGGACTGCCATCCAGACAGTGCTGGCCAATAAGCCTCGGAACACTGGCCTCTTTCTTTGTCGGCTGATTTGTTAAGCCGCCGATCTCGAAAGATTAAGAGGAAATAGATGTTTAAGTGCTGCTTCTTATCTGTTATTTATACATCACAGATATCATCGCTGCACATTTTTACTGACCAGCCTCACACTTCAGGAATGCTGTCATTTTATGGTGTGTGCTTTTGTTTTCCCAAACGTAGAAATGATACGATATTCAACCTCGGTGTCAGGGTGATTGTGGGCAAAATCACTGCATCAGATATTTGGGGGGGGGGGACACAACAATTTAAATTCACTATAATCAGCAAACAAGTGCTTCACTGAATACATTCAACATGCTGTAAAGAGAGGCTACACCACCACTGGGATGAATGTGATGATTCAATACATACACGTGTGATGATTTCCCCCCAAAATAGTCTTTTTACATAAACAGCCTCACCATAAAAAATAATAATGTTATATACATGAGCAGTCTCGTAAGAGGAGTGGAAGGAGGAGGAGAGAGTCAAACAGCTGAAAGTCTGGTGCCTACTAGTGGTCGGAGGCTTAAATACAACACAACACCACTGTCAGAAAACCACTGGCAAGCATGGATCCATATGTGCAGACCTCAAATAATCCATACAGTATCATGCCATGAATTATTAGGATATTTAAGTGTATTAGGGCTGCACGATATTGGATTTTTGCGATGCATATTGTGATATTAAAAAATACAAGAATGAGTGTGTGTGTGTGTGTGTGTGTTTTCCCGCAGTAAATACAGTTGGATGGATCTCACTCATGCGGCAGAATTGTGCTTTTCCTTCCCAGAAAGTATTTAGGTTGATTTAGTTGATTTTTTTGATGAAGAAAAAAAAGGCATGAAACAAAGTGAGTGTTACAGCACAACTTCCAGTCCTGGCATCTTCACTACAGCTGACTTAGCTGAGATATTTCCTGAAATGATGCTGTGTTTACGGGGAACTTTTTTGAAAAAACAGTAAAGAAAAAGATGGTTTTATTTCCATGGAGGGGCTGACTGCTCAGAGAATGAGTGTGAGAGAGAATGCAGAGCAAAGAGCCAGTTCAGAGACGTGTTTCTCAAGCAAAGCAAAAATTAACATTGCACGTCCTGGGATGTGACTATTGTACATGCGCACATCGCGCTGACGATGCTCAAACGATCCAGTGTGCAGCTCTAAAGTCTATGGATATTTTATTTCTCCCCTAGTTGGAGCATTATGTTTTTAAGCTTATAGGCGATAAATGCATCTGCAGGAATGTCTTATCACCAGCTGATTTATTTGAAACGGTAAATGACTACAGTATAACAGACTGATAATCGGCACACACATGCACCGTATTGGACACAAAATGTGGTATCGAGTCATCCCAGCCCAAACTTAACCCACACACACACACAAACACACACACACACACTGAGAGAAAGAGGTCATGGTCCAGTTGACCCATCTTCAGCCTAGTGGTGCAGATAAAGTACAGCTGGCCTCGCTGGCCAAACAGTTGAGAGAACACCACAGGGGTCACCGCTGATGACAAGGTCCACTTATGGGAGGTGGGAATTGGTGTCAAAAGTGGGAACTGCTGCACCGTCCTCTCACAGCTGAGCACGTAGAGCGTCTCGCAGGAGGGGAGCCAGTGTCATAAAAAGTCCATCAAAAGCACCAGTAATTACCCAGGAAATTGACAGTGAAATTGAAAAAGTTTGTGGTCACTAAGATAGCCCCCGCCTCCCCGCCTCCCCCGCCTCCCCCCACCCAGGATTCCTGTTGTGTGACAGCAGCACATTTTGCTGCGGTGATGAAAGTGCTGTCCCTGACACTGTTTGCTAGAATAACTTTCATTGTCACACTTTATTCCTGTAAGTTCATCAGTCATTCAAATTGATGTCCTGGTGCGAATCCAGCTGCTGCTGGAATCCAACTGTGACTTGTTGGATGTTAATTGCCAATTCACACGAGCGACAACACTGTGATCTTTTAAGAGTTGGAATAAATTATAGCTTTTATGCATGATGGGGAAAAGAAGCGCTCCGGTCGAGAATAGACGACAGATTTGGCTTCTTTTCACTGAAGGTCTTCACACTCTGAATACTTCTGTGAATTGTCTTACTATAGTTTTTATTAACATTTTTAAACTGAAACGCCGATGGATCATGGATGATGTTACAGTCCTGTAGGTTTATGTTAAGCTTTTTTTTTTTTTTGAAAGAAAATGTTATTTTAATCAATTTGGCCTGCCGGATAGATTTAAATACTACATTACCCATAAGCCTTAGCCAGAAAAAGAAAAATAAGCCATTCAGAGAGGCACATGAATAAAAACTGTATCAGATTTAAAATGCTGCATGGTTACGGATAAAAAATATGATAAGAAATGTCTCTTTTAATAGTTATTAGTTCCAAGTCTTTATACCACTATCAGTCGTAAATCCTCAATCATGTTAATGTTACAAATTTGCAGTTGAACCACAGTCACTCAAAAATATCTTCTACTGCCCTAATCAGAGTTTTTTTCATTGCTAACAAATTGGTCTAAAATGCAGTTAATTTGATAATATGGAGATTAAGTAAGAGAGGCAAGGAGTTAGTGCAAGAGAAGAGGATACAAGGGACAAGATGGACGCAGATGATCTACTGTGGCCACCCCTGAAGGGAGAAGCCGAAAGATGAAGAATAATAGTCAGAGTAAAGACTTAAAAAAAGAGTTTGCAAAATAGACAAACAAAAGAATGCTGCTGTTCTGCATATATAACATGAAAAGATCCGAGCACTCTGTAGTTACTCTACCTGACATTTTGTGCTATTGTAAAATTGTTTTTCCAATTTCTGATTTCCAATTTCTGACGTGCAAGAAGTTGCACGTCAAAGACGACGTGTGGTTATTGCAGTAATTTCACTGGGGCAGTTATAGGAAGCAGGCGAATCAGCGTCTTGGTCGGCAGAGAGGAGAGAGTGCGAAGAACAACTGTACATACTTTCCATTCTTTGGCCTTGAGACAAAAAAAATGATGTTTTATACTGTTCAAAT
The DNA here is from genome assembly GCF_958295425.1 of Solea solea. Taxonomy (NCBI): domain Eukaryota; kingdom Metazoa; phylum Chordata; class Actinopteri; order Pleuronectiformes; family Soleidae; genus Solea; species Solea solea. The sequence goes on from NC_081153.1 coordinate 18,156,686, forward strand.
TTCGAATTTAACACGCAAAATCTGTTGTTTGTCTACAACTGCAGTGTTTAAATTGTTGATACACTATTTTAACATGTAGTAAATTGTACATAACTGCCAGATATTGGAAGTTATTCTGGAAAAATGGGCAAAAGCACTTAGTTACAGGACAATCTCTGGTCCTTTTATGGTTAAAATAAGCACACAAAAAAACCTAACTAAACTTTATTTTAATATAACCCCAGCTTTTAACATGTAAATGAATACACGTGAAACAAATGTGAGCAGGTTGTCCTCCTTTACTTGTTGTACCATTTAATTATTGTCAAATTTGCAAACGTGCAATGCAGTTGTCGCTAAGTCGGCGAGGAATCCACAGCGTTCATAATAAGGTGAATTTTCTGTCAGGATCACGCTGCCTGTGCCTGGAGCATTTCACTCAAAACCTATAAAGACAAGGAAGACAAATAAGTACATTATAATGCAGCTTGTCAATACTAATACAACTGTGACATGTTCAAGAACAGCCATCCGCGAGGAGGCCGCGACGTGCCTCTGATTTTAATGCCAATCTCCATAATCAAGATGAAACCACACTCTGCCAAAACTGGCACAGTACAGGCGCTCGCCGATGAGTGATTGATTGAATATGAAATAATGAGGGTTTCCTGGTGCTCCACTGGCCATCAAAAATTCTGAATACAAATCAAATGGAAATTTTATGCAATGAGATGTATTAATGGGATTCCGGCAGCGTTTTAAGGTCTTAATGTACACCAATAAGCAACATAGGTCGTCTCAGGGAGATGAACAGTTGTTGCTGTTGATAGGCCATTTTAGTGCATTACTGTCAAAATAATGCATGTCTGTCTGAATTTATTCCGAGGCTGTGGTAGTCGTGAGCTTAACTTTGGACAATTACAACATGGCCGATCTCTGTGTGCATGGATTTCCCCCCTTTTAGTAACAAAATAAAGGTTATTCAGGGCGCCATTAACACCACCAAATGTGTTTTTTCCAATATTGATTAGATCCAGAATCTTTTAATCCTCATGCACTAATCTATATGTGTTATTCAATATTCCTAGTCAGGGGAAATACTTTTTTTTTTTCTTACGTGAAGGACAGCTGAGGCTTAGAGGTTGTAGACGTCTTCTCGGGCCACTTGGTTTATCCCTCTGATGTTAAGTGATATTTACAGATTGTGGCTGGTAAAATTGCATATTAGAAGCCCAATTAACATTTTTGTAGCCCAGGGCATTGTGGAGTGGATCTCCGGCTACTGTCAGGTTCCCCATGTTGTAGCCGTGTAGTGTGGTTCCTGCGTACGGCACGGGGGGGAAAAAAAAAAAAAATGGATGAAAAGGACAAGACACCCCTCATCATGTGATTAGTGTCTTAATTAATATGTCTGCATTCATTTAAATCTCATTTAAATGCCTATCCAAGCAATTAAGTTGACTTAAGTGGACTAATATTGTTGTGTTTTGAAAGTGGAGTGTCATCTGTTCACCAGCTTCTGTCATTGAGGGGCGTGGCTGATGTACAGTATCATGGAGAGGATGGAGATCCAACACTTTTCTGAGAATAAATCATATGTGTTTGTATAAAATTGTATGGAATCGGTTGTCAAACACAGGCAAAAGCACAAATAACTAGTAGTAGTTGGTTTTTTTTTCCTGCAGAAACTGACAATTGTGCCTTAAAAGCAAAAATAATTTGTTTTAATTTTTAATTCTTTTTAATTAAACGAGGTGATTTAACTCCACCGTGTGTACTGTAGTTCAAAAGCCCAAAACACACAATAGAAGATATCACACGGTCCCGCACAATGTTCCACAATATACTCTTGTTTGTTTTCTAAATACAATAATTTCTGTTGCTGTTGAATTTTTTAAACCCAACACATAAATATGAATTATGCATCAAAGGGATTGAATGGCGCTCCTGTATTTATGGCTGTTTGTGCAACACAGAGATTATGTACTTGGAAAAAAAAAAATAAGCAGACCAAATAAACAGCCAGGTGCTTTTAACACGTGCAGAGAATATTTCATATGTTTCATGTTTTTTTATAACAGTTCAGCACATAACAAATACTAATTTCCTCTCTGACTTTTGGAATTTACCGTGACTGTTCACGCTGGATTGTTTGTAATGGTTAAGGTGACCTGATTCAATCTGTTCGTGCTATTTTTCTTCCAATGACAAAAAAACAAAAAAAACAACTTGTAGTGAACTCCAAAGCTACTTATCATTTAGATTTGAATCTTGTTTTTCAATTGAACATGTGTCATTAGAGATCACCTGCTGTTATGAGGTTGCCGTGTGGATTGCATTAACATGACCGACTCCTCTTGTTTGTAATTCTCTAATAATTTATATCACTCAATATGCAGTCTTGGCTTTTGGACAAACATTTTGTTGATCGTAAAATTTATTTCACATGCTTCCCGTGTGCACCGACCACTACACTAAAACTGCCATTTTGCTCAGTTTATCCTTTTTGTCCTGATTACAGATACGGATGCCCTCTCCTGACCTACGCCGTATTTCTCAGCACTTCCACTCTTAATGACACTGACGTAGGCCGACTCTTAAATACTCTTTTTATGCATGTTTTATGAGTACGATAACAGAAACTCCACTGCTGAGGTAATGTTGTGTCGGTGATCTCAAAGGATGGACACTCTCCCCAGACTTAACCTCGGTATGAACATTATAAAATATAGACCTTACTCGCTCACTGTTTTTCAATCACAGACTGAAAAAAATCCACCATTTGTGAGAATGGTGGCTGAACAATATTGAATAAATATCTAATTGCGATTGCGGTATGACTCGCAATATCAGAGTGAGAGGTCATTTGTACACCATTATTCTCATTTGCATTCAAAAAAGCATATTTAAAATGTTTACTTTGTGCAGATCTGTGAGAAACAATGATGTTCTCTTCAGTCTGGAGAATAAGATGTGTAAACAGGTCAAGACCATTATTCATCTAGAATGATATTTTGACACATTTTGGCTTTAACAAAAACGAAATTGCGATTTCAATCAAATTTCCATTAATTGTTCACAAACAGGACTTTCATCACTCTGCCCCCTCTGTGCATTTAACAATAGTGATGTACATTAAGGTTCTATGGCCGTATCCACACGGAACCAGAACTTTACCCGTACAATCTTCTTTTCTTCTCTTGTTCTTCAAAGTTTTTCCCATAAATACGAGATAAAAAGCTATAGCACATATGCCAGGCCCATATATGTCAGGCGAAGGAGTCGTGAAGCAGCCGCGTACACAGGTAGATGGTGCATTCACTGTGTTGCCCCAGTGACACGATACACCAGCGTGTCCGCCATATTGTGAGTGTCAAATCCACCCCATAAACCAATACAGGTGGATGTGGAGACGGGGTTATGATTATGATAAATCATTTTTTATATTAAATGATTTGCATTCATTCAAGTTCTAATAACGACGAAAAAATGAACGTCTGCAAATATTACGTTCTGTTTGTTTTTTCTGCCGTGACATGATACACTCCATGACTACATATTATTGACAATAACTTTATTCTACACAATAACATGTCACACATTCCTCTCTCTCTTCTTCAACCCACCTCAGTTTATCATACAGTAAATTCATGTTGATGGAAGACGCTGTTGTAATGAACATTTCTCTGAGCAAATAACAATAACAACCAAAGCTGTATAACATCCAGAAAACCAACTCTAACGTATGTATTCAGCCGTTAACTGCTATATGATGTCAAGTTAGCTTTTGGTTCAGTGGATCTTTTTAATAATGTACTTAAATGAAGTATTTATTACAGTCGTATGATCTCAGTATGAAAGTACGTTGAAGCTAATCTTCATGAAAGGAAATGTAATTTTGTGTATTTCAGTGAGGCATCTCTACTAATGCCACTCACTATGTGGTGGCTACGTTGATGTCCGTGTGGATTAGTGGGATTAAGGGTTAGGTAACAGAGGTGACATGACATCATCATTTTCAGTTTCAAAGTTGTTGTTGGTTGTATACACAAAAACACATGGGTGGCGTTTTAAGATCTTTTCACTCTAGGGCCCATTTCCCCCAATCAGCATTTTAGGGCTCCCAAAATACCAGTTCTGTATGTCTCATGTGGAAGCGCCTTATTTTTATGTTCCCAAACTGCATTTAACTTCCATTATGTGACATTTGCTCCAGTGACAACTTCCTTCCCCTGAAGGTAAAATGAAAGTTATTGAAAAAGTTTTAGTTGAACAAAATCATCAAATATGAAAAATTGAGTTGTAATAGTCAAAAAAAAAAAAGAGATTAGAAAGATTGGCTCTGTATTAACCCTTGTATGATTGTGTCCTGTCAAGATAGCATTTAAAAGTCCTGCTGAGACGCAAATGGTTTCTGATGGCCATCCAGGCTTTTTTTTTTTTTTTTCTTTGAAAAGCTCAGATCAAATAGGCTCACTCTTGTCAGCAGTGAAGCGAGAAAGCTTCCCATACGAACAAACGATTGATTGACAGGTAGACATAGGCTGGCTTTTTTAATTTTCCCTGCCTCGCTTCAAATTAAACCTCCACCTGGGATAAAAGCATAGGCTATTCTGCATCGAGAACTCCCAAACGATAGGAAATGAAATTTTGATTAGCAAAGAATGAGGGATTTTCACTCCGTTGGATCTCCCATTAGTGCTGATGGGTGACGGGTTTTTTTTTTTTTTTCTCCTCAAGCAGATAAAATAGCGATGACAACTGTGTTTTTAGGGATTTTGTCAGCATTAGTCGAACTGATAAAACTTGTGGTCTGGAATGACAATTGCTGTGTTCTTATAGGAATGTCTCTACGTCTACATGTTAACTGCATCTGAGAAATGAATTAGAAAACACTTGATAATGTCCTGACAAAAATAAGCAGGGGCAAACAGGCAAATATATCTGTGAAAACATGTTTCATACAGTTACCCTGGAAAGACAGATCGAGAATTTGCCTATTATAGTTCTGGAGACACAGCAGTCATCTCTTAACCTGTGGGATTAGGGTGGCCTGGAGTATGTCTGGATTTAGGTCGGACAGTCCGGATTTTAAACACCCTGTCCGGTGTCTGGCACAGCCTCCAGCCGGACGCTCAGTTGTCCTCCTTTTTGGAGTTGCATAGAAGCACTCTATGAATATGTGTGTATATGTAAAACTCTTATAAAGCATTTTAAATCTGGTTTTCTGATTTGCTGATTGAGACCAATCAGGAATTCAGAATATACTGAACAGCCACCTGGGGGCAACGACGACACTGGTTGGGAAAGGAACTCCCTGAAGTGTGTGTGAAAATGAGCTTCTTTGATTTTATAACGTCTGTAATGAGGAGTTAATGATCTCAATCAATAGAACATGATGTCAATTTTATAAATGATCTTCCCACTTGAAGAGGAAAATAGATGATTTAGTGACACAACTACGGCTGCAGCTAACGATTATATTCATAATCGTTAGTTGCAGTCGATTATTTTCTCGACTTTCTCGATTAATCAAGTGCTTGTTTGCTCCATAAAATATCCAATGGTCCATAAAATTGAAAAGTGTTGAGCGGCGTTTACCAAATCTGGAAATCTCTATTGTCTTGTTTTGTCCGTAAACCAAAATGATCCAGTTTTAATGATTTCTTTGTTATACGGCGCCAAGAAAGATAAAAAAACATTCACATTTAAGAAGCTGAAAAATCCGAAAAACGTGACGATCAATTTAGTCGATTAATTGAATAATCGCTGCTGCCCTAAACTCGAGACATATGAGTGGACACTGGTGTGATTAACAGCTGGTATCGTCCAGTCGTAGCCTGGTTGCAGGTCTGTTTTGTGGTAAATGGCTGAGGGAGGTGACACAGATGTGACATCACACACACACACAGTCCTCCTGACTGCTTGTTTTAACACTCTTTTTCTGAATATGAACTGAGTACACTGCTCTGTGGATTTGGTGTTTGATTTATTGCTACTGGATAATATAATTAAAAAAAAAAGACCAGGAAATATCCCTTTTGAATAAGTGAGACATGACAAAGAACAAACTGTAGGCATCGCCACTATGTTCCAAAACATACACTGCCTTTTACTGCTGTTTGTTGTTTGTGTGAGCCCCTGCACATGTGACAAGACTGACTAGCCACCGGAGAGTAATAGTAAATGCACAACTACTTTTATTGTGTGTTTTTTATGAGACCACATACATTAAACCCGCTGTAGCTGCAGTAAATAAAGCACGTTGTAAAACTGTTAACTCGTGAAAGGGCTTGTAAACATAAACAGCTGCAATGAGGTCAACATCAAAGTAATTGTAATGCTGTATGAGTAATGAAATACAACTTAATGCTTGTGGACAAAAGAGCTCTGCAGTGTACCTGAAGAGGCTTCAGCTCACCATCGGTGGCAATGAATTATACGTGCGGTGGTTGGAAAACTGGGGCTCTTTATTATGGGATTGTGTTGCAAAAACGTGTCTTGGCCTCTTTCTGATAGTCCCGTCAAGATTGATTGTATTATTTTTCTTACGTTAATTATTGATGTCCATAGTCTTGTAGCAGAAACTGTTCTGCTTTTATTGCGTCTTGTGTCTCTCTGAAAACCACTCAAAAAAAGGTCCAGTTGTCACCCGAAGAAGGTCTAGTTGTCGCAACAATTCTGTCACTTTATGGCCAATGTTTGCTATTATTGTCAGAGCAGGGAATAATGTGGCCTTTATAAAGGGAGGTTTAGAGGCTTTTTAAGAAGCTTTGCATTACTAGAATAGGGGTAGTGTTTTTGAAACATTGTGCTTCCCAACCTCAAGAAATACCTTCATTCTTTTTTTTGTTGCATGCCAACCAGTGACACTACTCATTCATAGCATTCATTCTTTAATAGTATAACCCACCCAGACTCAATAAGGGTTTTAGTTCCCAAATTATAGCTGTGTAATATTTACGAGGGTTTATTGGCAGTATATACTACTCATTTTTTTATATGTTTAAACCTCTTATGACCATCATGATATTCAGGCCGTCTGGATTTTTGATTTTTGAGCTTTAACTTTCGATATCTGGCAGTGATTCAACCGTTTAGGAATTAGGGTACTGAGAAGCTGACGTCACAAACGTGTGACACGCTAGTGATTCTTGTCTGTGATTGGACGGTCGTTCCGCAGAAGTCCTGAAGGCTACCGTAACGACAAGTATATTGGTGCAATTCTATATTGGTTCTATTCTATCACTTTATCTTCCACATGAGGGTCGCAGGGCGGGGGAGGGGTTACTTTGGGCAAAAGGCGGGGTACACCTTGGATAGATCTCCAGTCCATGGTTTTTTGAATTTTATAGATATCACAAGAGGTCTAATAGTTACGGTAATGAGAAGTACGCATGCTAAATCCTGACGACTGGATTGGTAACGCAAGTTTTACAACGCAAGTTTCTTCTTTTGTGATGCAAAGGCCACTGGTGTTCCCTGACACTCCTGGGAAAAAAGTAGGGGTTATATATACATATGTATATGTATATATGTGTGTATATATATGTGTATATGTATATGTATATATGTGTATGTATATATGTGTATGTATATATATATGTGTGTGTATATATATATGCATATATGTATATATGCATATATATATGTATATATATATGGTTTGTACATGTTTACAGTGAGATTAACTTAAGTAAATTGAACTCTTCAGCCTTTTTTGTCACTTTTTACAGCTTTGAAATGTTTAATGTTATTTTTCAAGATGTAAATCAAACATCGGCAAAAGAACACGCGCTCGATGTACAGCTGACGCTAATTGAAGCTTATTGATTAATGTTTCAAAGCTAGAACTAATCCACTTATCCTTTTGAAATGTGCCTCGGAAGAAAAAAAAAAGAAAGTAACACTTTTGCGATGAGATCAAGGAATTTAAACACTTGATGTGCAGCAACTTACTCACACGTATTCATCCAGACAGAGATGACAGCCAACTTTGAGATTCCTTTTACTGATCAAGTTTCATTATGTTTGGCAAAAAGGGCCTGTGCCATTACCATGAGTAATATCATAAGTTATGAATGAGGCAAACGGCAAATGACATAACGCATCAACACTCGGGGCTTCAGTGCTCATTTGGAGCCGTTTGAGTGTCACCATACTCTGCATAGGCCTCGACAGCATTAGACGGAGAGCAAAATGAGCTTGACGTACACTTCTCTGCCTTCAACATGACTTCATTTTATAATGTGATGGCGGCCTTGCTGCAACCCAGCTCATGTCAAACTGTTAAGGATCATCCGACTTCACTCCTCTACACACACACACACACACACACACTGAGATAATCAGTGGAAAAGTTGACTCGGCCCCATCACGATCAGATGTTTTGTTTCCTTCATGCATGTTTTAAGGATTAACACATAAAAGCAGCTGAAGGCCGTGGTCTGTCATGATCACTGTAGGAGGATTTGTGGATCATTATACGAGCTGCTTGCTAACATGAGGCTTATAGGCAGAGCGCTGGGCCCCCCCGCCAGGGAACTTAGTCAGGGGGCTGAAAAAAGTTTTGTCATTTGATGTTTTACATTTTGTCATTAGCAGTCCTCTTTTTTTGATTAAGATCGTGGCCTCAGTGGCTGCGTTTAACTCCTTTTAGCCTGTTTGCATATCACTGGAGACTTCCTGTAGCCAAGGACAACCGAGAGTGGAGTATGGGAAACTTGTCCCCTGAATGACAGGATTTACTGTACGTGTGAGTGTGTCTTTAAGTGAATGTGAGAGGCGCTACAGTAGAATGTGACTGAGCTGTCAAAACAAATCAATCAGCGTTTGACTTTCTCGCAAACAACGGAAAGACCACATGTTTGTTAAGTGATATTCAGGTGAAAACTAAGCAGTTGCTCAGTAAAAAACAAACAATAAACTGATGATATGATTTGTCAACAGTTTACGTGTTTTGATGATATTTGAAGACCGGTAAAGTAGATGCAAGGATCCACCCACAACGTGTCAAGTACAGTACAGAAAGATTAAGTGAGTCACAATCAACACAATTTGATTGAATTAATCATTTATTTTACTCCTTTATTTGCATTAAGTGCATTACATTTAATAATGTAAAAGCATATTTCTGCACGTACACTATTGTAATCATATGAATGTGGTTTTAACTAACAGTTCTCATGTTGGAGGAGACTGAGACTTTGAGGGAATTCATTCCTCCTTTGCAGCTTTCATGGTCAAAAAAAAAAAAGAGGCAGATATAAACAACATGTGGAGGGCACAGGCCTACATGTAACTCTCTGACCTAATTAAAAGGGTAAGAAAGCCACTCCGATGAAATGACATTGCTCTACCCAGGGGAAGGCTCATTTACACCTTTGTAAGGTGTGTGAAATGAACACCGGTTGGAATATATTAAAGGTGAATTTTAGCTTTAATTTTGGCAGATCGTTGTTCGCCATCTTCCACAAAACTCTCTGTTGAGATGACATTATTTCCACCACTATGTTTTAAAGTGGAACTATGTGGAACTTCTACCCTAATTCATAGGAGTGGGTCAAAATATCGATTTTGTGACACATTTTTTTGTTTTAATCGATAAACCACGGCGAATCTCAATATTTTAATTAACAGATTAAAGGCGCTTTGAAGTAAACAGACTCTGCCAGTTTCACAAAAAAAAAAAAACAGCTTTACAGTCATTGTGATATGTTAAATGGATTGTTGTGGGGGCCATTGGGGGCTGTCTCCACTCCCTCTACTGTCTGTTACCGGAAAACCAGCAAGATCCATGATCTTGCAAGGCTGCCCACTCTAAGTTCTCAGAATCCAGAGATTTCACAAAGTCTTGTGTCTTACGAGAACATTGAATTACTTCACAAGCACTTCACACACATATGATCGAGGCAGTGATGTTGTCATTTCAGGCGTTCATCGTGACAGAGCCGGCGGAAAAAGTGGCAGAGAAAACCGTTGTGGAAAGAAGCGAGGAACAGGAAACGACTGTCTGACCAAGCTTTTTTTTGATGCTGGAAAGCATGCTAAATGGATGCTGACCGGCGCGGACATGGTTCAGTAGATGTTGGCTGTATGGATCTTTATGTTTTTGTCGGAGAAATATGTCATCTGAAACTGTAGGGGGCGCTCCATCGAGAAATAGTGCAAAGTTCTGCTTTAAACACTTTTGCAGATTGGTCAGTAAAACATTCACAAAGAGAAAAAAAACAGTTTTTCTTTCCCAAGAATTAAATCCCAACTATACAGCAGTTATTTCCCTCCTTTTCTTGGCAAGGAGTAACTTGCAAAGCGTGTCAGTCAATGTGACAGGCAGTTCTCAAGTTTCAGTCTTAATTTCAGTCTATTTTTTTGATCGGTTTGTCATCTTTTATCTGGGGACCCTGTTTGGGTCATTTTCTTACCCGGAAAGGACGCGTCTGTCAAGATGACTGACAGACCTCAAGCGCTGATTCCCAGCAGCTCTCCCTGCAGCTGCTGTCGTCTAGAAGAAAACTATAAATCAAACCCAGTTATCCACAAAATTTATGCACAGTTGATTGTCAAACTTAGTAGGTGATTTAATGAAAGGTTTTATATCAAGTTTGGGCTTTCAGTCATTTAGACGGTTAAGTAAACAGCTCAATTACTCAGAATTCACCCATAAATAATCTAATGTCTTGGCGTTGTATCATTTTATGTTATAAAATAATCACTTTGCCATGACCACATCTTTATTCATGGTATGTTTGTTGAAAGATAGATTGAGCAAAATAAATCATTTGTAAGTAGGAGACTAATCAGAAAATGAATAAACTAGGTCAGGTTTGCTTCTCTTCAAATACCTACAAAGGATCTTATATCACTCCTGGGAATAATGTTGTTGTTTTTTTTAACATGCCACCGTTATCATGATTTGTGTGTTACACAGATAAATTAGTGGTCACCCAACAATCCATTTATTCCTGTGCAGTAGGGTAAAACTGGCAGGTGAGAAAATCAGTAGAAAAAACATCAATTTTGAGAAAGTAAATACATTTTACAGTATATCTCATTTGTATAAATACATATACATATCTCTTTGTGTCATTGTCATTGTCTTGTGCATGATATTCCAGTGTTATAGTAAAGGTCACACCAGTTTCTACTATAGATAATGTCTTTCCACCAACCAAACACTGGTGACTGGTTCTGCTGCCCTTCCCACTCCTGCCCTCTTACGTCTGCTCCCTTTTGCACCAAGCTCAGCAAAGTTGTTCATTAGTGATCTAGTGGGATCATTAACATAGTGACACTATTGGATCTCGCTGTTAACATAGAGCGTCCAAGGTGAACCTGGTACACGGCGTTCGATTTCAATTAATATGTTGCTCAACGAGGATTTGGTAATGGAATTGGAGCATGCATCAGTGAATGAATTTACCTGGACACCTTGAGACAGATGAGGCTGTCAGCGCATTGAATTCCATTGTGTTCTTGGCAACCCGTGGCTCTGGGAGCACAGCTTGTGTAACTTTTTAAAGGGATAGTTCAGGGTGGTTTTTTTCTCCAAAGTTTGTGTTTTTTTTTATTTTCCTTAAGTAGTATTGACACGTTGTCAACACGGATTTTGCCGCCCATTTTTATCTCAAAGGGACACAGGAGCTGTTGGTCTACTGCTGCCTCATTGAGTCACAAGCGAATTGAACTTACTGTTGGAGGCACCAGCGGATTAACAACGCCTGTGTGCCATGATTTAAAATCACAGATTTCCTCTATGGGCTTTGGTGCCAGGGAGAGATACAACCACACGTCAAATAACATGATCTATCCCATAATTGTTTGGCCTATCATTCTAATGCACATAGAATCTGGGCAGGTAGTGTTAAATTAAACGGTCTCGTATCGTGCTTCTTTTTTTTTTTTACAGAAGAGTCCAGATGTGAGGGAAAACTTAACCACCTTGACTAATGTCATTTTATCCTTATTAGAGCCGACTTGCTTTATTTGCCATGTACAACAGATGTGCGGGCAGTTGTCTCTGTGACGGTCGTGCAGCAACAGCCTGCAGGGTCACAGACGTAGTACATGGTACAAACTTAACTCCACCTGACACTGTGTGGATGTCACACAAATGAACTGCAGTGGATCCAAATATGTTATCATCAAACTAACGAGTAGTAGCAAACAAAACTATTGATCTGTAGTAGTGGTCTTTCTTAGGTTTCGTTCATCATAGGATGAAGTATTCGTTTAACATTAGTAAAGTTGAAAACAAGGCCAGGCTGATTTTATTTTTATACACTGGAACAAAAGGAGTAACCCCAGCATCTGCATTTAAAGGCTAACTCAATTTGGAGAAATTCTCTTTAAATGTAAACATCTCAGCATGGGACAACCATTGTGTGCATTTTATGGGTGCAGTGCTTTCGCACCGTGCAGCACAAATGATTATGTTAAGTATATATAATACACTTTAGAGAAACACAGAGCAAAGTATCTGCCAGTGAGCTGCTATTGGGAACACTCACATCTCATCTGTGTGTGTGTGTGTGTGTGTATGTGTTGGATTATTCTTGTGTGTGCGTGTGTGTGTTCTTAAAGCAGAAGGAGAGGACGTTCTTCCATCTGACCCACAGCTCCACAGGGCTTTATCTCTGCTGGTGTTCCACATTATTGATAGCTGCAGTGATATTGACAGGCGATGCGGTGGTAGGAAAGGGAAAATAGGAGTTTGATATGACATATTGTGCTTCTCAGCAGGTCCCATAAATAACTTTGACACGTTTTTGTATGCATGGGAAGGCCCCTGATTCAGCCTCCCATAAAAAAAATAAACTTCTATTATGGAATGTATTTGTCAAGTGGTGCGGTGATGGATGGACTAGTGTTTAGCCCTTGGCAGGTGGATGGGACTCGCCGCAGCAAGCAAGCAGCAGAGGCTTGTGGGGAGGATTTGCTAAACAACTGGGGGGTGGTGGGATGTCGGTGCAATTATTCAGCATGAAAGGGAATCATTTCAGTCTTCTTTCTCTTTCCCATCATGCATTATTGCAACAGGATCTTTTCCTTTTGGTAGGGTGACAGCAGAATAGTAGGAAGAAGACACGATAGAGGGGGAGAGAGTCTGTAAAACCAATGAACACATATGTACACATTTAGTTTAATTGTACTATGAATCAGTCTATTTCTATCTGAGGTAATATATTGAATGGAAAAGACAGGATCAAAACACGTATGTTGTATTTCTAAGGGTTGCTAGTGTTACTCCATTTACTCCATTTTAGCACAAGCGGCTTCATTTTCTCTAAATTTGTGCTCATTCACCACGATACCAGAGAATAAACAAAACAAATATAATCGCCTCACGTCGGCAGCTTCGTCACGATGGTTGGGAAGCTAGAAATGCTAGAATTGGAACGGTGCCATTGATATACAATAAACAAGTATTGATAGCGGTATCGTTTGTCTAGACACTTATTGATATTTTGATATTGACCAATGAGACGCCAGTGTCAGTTTATCACCAGCTCTTGACAACCATCCCTACATAAAAACAAGTAGTTACTGGTTTATTTTAGGCGAACTACACTGTCAATTCTAGGAATTACCTTTATGATCCTAGTGTGTGTCAAATAAAATGATAAGTGTGCCGCACTTTGTGAAATAATGTTATATGTGCTTGTATTTTCTATCCACATTCTAACACTGTGCATTTGTTGTCCTCAACAAGATAGTGAGAGGAGAACAGCATCCCAATTGCCCCCTTAAGCCGTTCATGCTTAGCATCATTGATTCATTTTTCTGCCTCAGGGCCCCACTGGGCATGTTGGCTCTCATTTCATGACTTCATCCTTCGTGGTCGTAAAGACATCTTGACACATGTGGAGGAACAGGCACGCAGGCACAGATGTAGGAGATTCAGTTAGGATGTTGTGTTGTGTATAGCGTCATGTAAATGTTTGACATAGGGCTCAGCTCCCGGGATGCAGAATGTTTTCAAGGCTCTCTACCAAGCCGTTTTTTTTGTGGTGTAGGTCTGTAATCTCACTGAGGTTTATCTTTTGATCCTTGACATCAAAAACCCCTTTTTTTTCAGAAGTATAAGAGCATCAAGAACAATGAATGATTGACGAAATTGCCCCATTTTTCTCCCATTTCTTTTCAATATTCTTGAAAAAACCCAACACATTGACAAGCCTGTGCTTGTCGATTTGGTGTGTTAGTGGGTAAGCAGTGGTAGTGGTTAGTCCTGTTACCTCACAGCAAGAAGGTGCTTGGTTCGATTCCCGGTCTGGGACCTTTCAGTTTGGAGCATGCTCCCCCTGTGTCTCCAGTTTCCTTCCACCATCAAAACATGTATGAATGTTCGACACATGAGGTCAGTCGCAGCAGCTCTGATCAACTCCTTCAGCTGACCTCGTTATTTTGTTACGTCCTTTCCTGGAGAGATGTGAGAACAGAGTCCTTCTGTAAAAGACAGTGTTATCGTCTGTTGGCAGTTGGTGCAAAAGTAAACAGCATTAATTGTGTACATCAGGACAGAGTGTCCTTATGTAAGTGGCTCTCTCTACTATTACCTTTACTTAAATGCGTCGCGATCACATGATTTAAAAATCAGCTAAATCTGTGCACTGGGACTCTCTGAGCAGTCGCCCATGAACTTGCTGAACCAGAAAGCGTGTGATGGAGAACACTTAGACCCTCTCATCCATTTCACATTTGTTCCAATCAATTATTGAAGTAGACAGCCAATTACAAATGAGAGGATTTGAGTGCCCGGCTTTCGTTTCTCCAAAGGCTTGCATTAAACGTCTCTTGGTGGTGAATAATTGGTACGATTAATTTACTGTTGGGCGCAAGAGGTGTTTTCATCTGTCCGTTGGCAAACGGCCCTCCCTTATATGATTTAAAGTATTAAGATCAGGGAGAAGGGTTGGGCTCGTCAGCGAGCTATAACAGGTTGCGATGAAGTTTTAATTGTGTTTTGATCCATGCGATTACATATAGCATTCTAGGTTTTAATCTGCAATTACTTCCGTCTTTGTCCTCCTAATTGGGATGGTTGAGTTGCATTGCATGCAAATGAGGGCGGTGGTGAAGGAGTTGAGTGCAAAAATGTGCATTTCACATGTGATGTAATGGAGGTGGGGTTTTTTCACCCCCCCCCCCCATCCTCCTGTTTGCCATTGAGTCGTCTACAATTTGTTTTATTTGATTGCGAGATTGACGGCAAAGTAATTTATCTGTCTGCACTGAGTGACAGGCCGTAACAGACTGACATCGCATGTTGATGTTCCAACGCGGGATAATTTCCAGCTCACCACTTATCAAGAACACCCACACCATAATGGAAGCATGAAAAGGGACCGCGATGAAACACCAGATTTATCCTCAGTCATAATGACGCTTTAAGAGACGCAGCTTTGTAATGTGACTGGAGAACCCCCTCACACTTTCTCTTTTTAGCATCTTACATCTCGTAACACTGGAGGTGATTTGAAGGTGTAATATTTCTAAATGTGGCACAGGTGAACATGTTGTCCTTTCCGTCGAAATGAAAAGACCAAACAGATAGAGGACAGTCACAGTAAACTCCTGTGCTAGTGAGTCTCCCAGCATCAGAGGAAGCACAGGTGCACAAGGTCAGCGCCCGTTTTCTCCAGAGACTCCCTTAAGGGTAAATGTGCCTATGATGGAATAGAGTGGCAACAGAACAGACGGGACGACTGCTGTGGGCCCGCGGCACTCAATCATTCTCCCAGTCTTACAATAGAGCTCCGTATCACCGGCTCTCAACAGACTGCCAACAATGATGTGTCCACAAATAACTTCACATTTTTACATTTAGACTTTTCCCTCGTTCTCCGAGCAGTACAGTAGATATAATAGATTATACATGCAGTTGCTTTTCAAGTAAGTAGTATTAATTTGTCCAAGTATTACCTAGTTATGTATTGCAGAAGCATCGTGTTTTTGTTTTTCAGCAGCAATATTACTGTCCCATTTTATTTCACTGGCTGTGGTTTCTTGGGTAATCTTTGAACATACTTCATTATCTGCGTACTTTGTTTCCAGAGGAAGCTGATTTCTTTGGTGGTAGCCTGCTTCTTGTGTTATTCTCATTTGAAAGTGAAATGTGAAATGTCCCGTTTGCCCAGTGACACAGAAGACGGGAATTTGTCCTGTGACTCAGAGTCTGGAATCCTGGAAGAGTGAAATGATTCCATTCCTTGTATTGGGTAAAATTCCAATATTTCATATTAGATCTATTTCCACCAAAAGCTGCAATAGTGTCAATTGAAATGCAAAACAGAGAATGTTGAAGAACATTTAAATGGAAATGTGATGTTTATCACCTTTGAGGATGCACCTGATATTTCCGTGTTAAGTATAAAAGCCATTACAAAGAGACAAGAGGTCTCTCTTCAGGAATAATTAGATAAGCTTGCTTTAATCCATACCTTCCCATTTTAATCCCCAACAACAAATGATGTTCTTGATAATGGAAACCCAAAGCACTGTGGAGTGTCTACTGGGGATTTGGTACTTGGTACCAACACCATCAAATTTCCAAAATTCATATACTGCAGCAAAAAGATTGAAAACAATAGTGTCCTCTGTGTGCACTCACTTGGACTCATGGCATCCTAAATCCTAGAAAATTCATATCTGAAGTGTCAACAATGTGTTTGCAGCGAGAAAAACAAGTACCATGAACATTACTGTAAAAACGTAACAGTAAAGGCAGTAAATGGAACCGTTTCATTGTATTGATTGTACAACAAAGTGCATGTATTATAACAAACACCGCAGCATAAGCAAAGTTGTTGTAGGATAACAATTAATAAACAGACAAAGCTTGATCACGGCCCGCTATCTTGAAAATCCCACAGACCGACGAGCAGGAATTAGACCAACAAACCATTTACAGCACAAACTGAAGAGCACTGTGATAATAACACTCAACACAGTGTAAATGTTTACTTACAGGCAAATATTCCAAAGGCTCTGTGAAAAACAAAAGAAGTGCTGACGAGCTGCTGTACCGAGCTGCTCCATGAGCACTGCATCAATGAGCTACCGCTGCCTCACAGGGTCGAAACTTAACCCAATTTGTCTTAATTAGGATCACCACTAGGTGGGGAAACTGCATTTCTGGAGAAGGAAACACACTTCTCTTAACTTACCATGTTTACTTATCATGTTTACTTACTTTAACAACAAAAGAAGAATGCCAAACTAAGCCTCTAGGGCAGTAGTATCGTACTTACCACGTTTTCTGTGTTCAGATTTCCACATGTACAATATATGTCCTTGTATTCTTTGGGTGCAGAGTTGTGCAGGTGTGTGTGGGTGCTGGCTGACTTTCTTATACAATCCCTATTCGGACGAGATTAGTTTAACATGGAGAGGTGAGGGTAAATTATTACCAGTGATTTTAGTCCTGTCAGTAATCATTACTGGATGATGTCAGTAAAGTTTACGGCAACTTGTACCTTGGGTAAAAAGGTCTGTAAAAATGACCGAATAGACCAGCAGTTAATACGTGCGTAAATATTCAGTCATATCCACTTTACAAGTAGTTTTCTGCAGATTTTCAAGCATGGAGGCGCTTGAAGAAGCTTTTACTTTCACGCTAGTCGGTCGGACAAGTCTGTGGCAAACCTTGGGTGTTTTCGGCATGCGTCGAAAACCATTCTGAACAAAGACAAGGTCAAAAGCACTTGTCATAGGTACAGACTTCTGATTTATTTAGGTAAATGCCTATCGTTAGCTAGCTATGTAGTTGCTATGTCGTAGGCCTAGGCTATGCGGTTAATAACCAGTAGGCAAGACAGTTATTATTAATACGACCATACATAACAGTTGTATGTTGTAATTCCAGCTTTCTGTGACAGAACATAACCAAACATAGTATTATTTAGTATATTTGTGCATTTTGTACACATGACGGCAGTAAATCGATTGACCCCTCCCACTCGTGGTAGTTTTACTTTAAGATGTCCTGTGGTAAGATTACATTATTGCACCTACCATGTAAAACTAATCCGTTCCTAAATATTGATATCAATCTGCTTGCCATGGTTACCGTTTTCTATGTTGCTTCTTTTGACAAAAAAAAAGAGGCAACTGGACTTGTCGACACACAAACTGACCATGCAGACCAACACAGAAATGGGCATATCCTACCAGACCTCTGCCGAACGTATGACCTTGGCCTTATTATCGTATATGATCATTTCCGTGTATCCAAAGACACAGGTGTTTACCCCCTCATGCCGTTTAGACTCACAGGTTGAAAGACTTTGATGTGTGTGATATATGCAAAGCTTTGCATGCAGATGTGACACCATATCTTTTAATCTGACGGAGGGTTGCCTCTGTCAGAATCCTATCACGGTAACCATGGTATCATGGTTAAATATTGTTCACTACAAGTGCTCGGCGACCATGAGAAAAACCCGACATCCAAGTGTGTAGTAAGACGTATCGTGTGACCTCACCACCATCAAAGGAAATGCATAAACACTCCATGTCAACTCTCGCCTACTTTTTTTTTTATTCACATCCCTGAGTCCGACCCGCAGGTATTCAATCATTTTGATTAAAAGAGTGATTTTGTCCTGAAACTGCGCAGGAGTTGCGAGCCCCACCAGCCAATGACATTTGAGGAATCATATATATTCATAAACTTTTAACACTGTCAATGGGACATGTCTTCAATCTCCGCCTCACAATGGCAAAGGCACTCAATCTTTCTTTAGCTCGGGACAGAACATTTGAATATGAGCGTAGGATTATTAATGTGACAGTGCACCGGGGAGGCATTATGGGGTGATTCAGTAGGAGAACGACTTTTGCAGGTAGTGCTTATTGTTTCACAGAAACCATTCCGATGCTCTTAAGGCCCATTTTCCCCAAACTCTCATGATGGTCGTCATCAGTCATCAGTGATGCATCTGTGTGAATTGTGCAGTTTGGATAATTAGAAGAAGTAAAATGTAGATCATGATTTTTGCTTAACAATTTAAAGAATTTTAGGGAGTTCTGCATTAGGTTTAGTGTTTTGTTTGTGAAGCTTTCAATAGTTTAAGAGTAGCTTTGTGAGGTTTCTGGCACAATAGTGGGTTATAAACTTGTTATTTTAGGCTAAATATTTTATAAAAACAATGACTGGCACTGGCTTGAAATCCATTTTTCCCTAAGCGCCATTTTCTTCTGACAGCATAATTTTGATAAAAGCAGTCCACTGTTAAAAATATACCAGTGGTTTAGTTGGGAGGTTACATGTGCTCACATTGTGGACACGTTAACCACTTCTCTGGCTGAAAATTAGCCATATAATCAGTATCACCCATGCATGACTGTTTGAGGTTGTGGGAATAGCTGTCAAGTTGTATGTATGTCCACACTTTGCAATTGATTGTTTCAGTTTTAATCAGAACGGCAGATCTTAAGACACGATTCCTAAACCAAAGGAAAGTAGAACATCTTCCAGCCATCTGCAAACCTCAATTCCCTTAAGCGCTGCAGCTCAGCCATTGTGTTCCACTTTAAATTATATTGTTGCATTCAGCAAGTTTTCATGTTCCTCCTCATCTATTTGTTCTCTCCTGGACAGTTGTATCTCCCTACCACCTCCACCTACTGCCTCATATCTCCTTCCTCTCTTTATTCTTGTTATTCCTTGTCATAAGAATGAATTGAATTTGTCCCCTTCAGTGCAAACAACAATAGACAGAGTAGTGGGACCTTCAGGGAAACAAATCGCCACCTCCTGTCCCTGTTGGGGATTGGATGTATGTGTGTCTTTGCACGTGTGCACATATATTGCTGATGAGGCTGAGGGGGCAGATGAGGAACAGGCCTATGCCAAAGAGGAACCCAGGGTCATTTATTAACATGTCATCCTCACAGTGTCTGTTGAAGCAGCAAGAGATCCAGACAAATGATGCTAATAATAATAAGTAGCCCTGTGGTGAGACAAAGAGGTCTGCGCCCCTGTCCGCGTTAGGCACCTGATGCTTATTGTTAAAATATAAAAAGGTTATAAGGCAATGTGTGCAGTTATGTATATGAATTTCCAAAGGCCTTTGTGTGTGTGCTAAAAATACATTTGGCTTTTTATGTATATTATTACCTCTGTGCCGTAGGGCATGGATACCAGGACAATCTGTAGGTGAATTCCCAGTGGTTTTAAGCACTGAAGTGAGTCCTGCCTGCTCTATATACAATAACTGTGTCAAAGGCTCAAATTAAAGGTACGTTCAACTTGGTGACAAGAACAGAAAATGTCAATGATCCATGACCAGACACTCCATCAGCTTTGGAGGGACGACTAAACCCAGCGCGCCGAGTGTGATGATGCAACATTCAAGGACACTCTTTAGATCTTCACTGTACATGATGGAATGAACTTTGTTCACCACTCATGTGGGTCCATCATTTGTACAGCCATTGTCATCAAGAGGCAACTTAAATCTTGTATGGTTTAGAGTTTTTTTGTGTGTGGTAGAGCTAAACAATTGATCCTTTTCAAACTCAAATAGCAATTTGGAACAACCCAGTTAGAAATGGCAGAGGCTGCAGTTTAATTGTCCTATTCATATATATATATATATATATATATATATATATATATATACGTATATATACTGTATATATGCGTATATATGTGTATATATGTATATGTATATATATGTATGTATGTATGTATGTATATATATATATATGTGTATGTATGTATCTATGTATGTATGTATATATATATATATATATGTGTATGTATGTATCTATGTATGTATATATATATATATATACATATATATATATATACATACAGTATATACATCCTTGTATTAGTCATCAATAGTTAATGCACAATTTGACGGTATCTCATGAGAAAGACAAATATTGAAACTGCAAATGGAATTCGACTCCAAAAAAAAGCACAAATTTGCACTCGCACCTATTCAAAACAACTGCATGAAAATTCATGTAAATGTAATGATATATGCAATTTCCTGTGTTGCTCGTGGTCACACTTTCACCTCGGTGGATGTCAGAGGAAACAAAAGGTGAGAAAAAGTTGATAAATCACAGGAAGCGAAAAAGGAAAAAAAAAAAAATCTCCCTGGAAAGTAAAGCTGGTTGGAATTAATGAAATTGCAGCACACGTGACATGGTTTTGTATTCAGTTGAACCGTATTCATATCCACAAGTTTCACTCAACATTCACTGCACTCGGTCGTTTTCATGCAGCATTCATAATCGTGTCGTACAATAGCATTTTGTAAAAGGGGGCAAGCGCAGGCCTAATTCTCACATAAAAGCCCCATTGAATACGTCGTAATTCCACTTTAGTACGTGACCAGTGGAGGTCCGCGCAGGAATCCACACCACAAGAATACTCCTTTTGTAACTACATTTAATTAATTGCAGAGCAAGGGAAGACACAAAGATGAAATGACTCGGCTTTAATTGGCTTGACTGAACATTTTCATTACAGAGAGTGTATCCTTCCTAGATTCTTTCAAGGAGTACTTTTTTTTCTTTTCCTTGGGACTTATTGTGCTTTACAGAAGTGCAGATGATTTGTGGCCATGCTATGCATGAGAAAGGGACGAGGCATGGATGGAGGAACACGTCCACGTCATACTTTACTCTCGCTCAGTTATCAAGTTTGAATTTTGAGCAAACTAAAATGTATGCTGATAACACACAAATAAGCATTATTTTATGTTTATGTTGTGATTATTAAATTAGGTTTCTGTTCATTACATGCCTGTGCACACAGCCACACTTCTGTTTCATATGGATATCAACATATTTAACCAGCCTGGCAGAATATAAAAAGAAGGTACTGCTCCCTCTGTTGTGTTTTGTCTTCAAGCTTTTATCAGATATCCGTTTAATTTATTAGGTAAAGGAGCCTGGTGAATCTGCATTTCCCCGAGGCATCCCAAGTGAAATTAGCATTCCATTTGCTGCTACATTTTACAGCTGTCATTCAGATTTACCTGTGCTTATGAGCAAACGTGCAACACTGCGATTGTAAGCCGTTATCCCAGTGCAATAAACTGTATGTTCATGCAAATTCGGAGCCTTTCAATGGTGATTATGATAAGTGCGATAATCTCCTTATCTCATCACCCTCTCTTTGGTTTCTGAGATGTGCTATGAAATGCATCAGTACACTCGGAAATTGGGCAAAACTGCAACTAATGCCACAGTCCCTTCTCCCTTATGTTTCCCTCACAACATTATGCTGATGGTGTGGAACTACAACAACTACATCAATCACAAAGTTGGAATCTGCTAAAATTGCAGTTAGCGGTGCAGTTATTTCATCGCGGAGGCAGAAGAGGAGTGTAAGCCTCGTTTCACACTTGTTTTACCAGCTGGCTGCCTTATATTTCCATGCAGTCGCGATGCTGACAAATATCTGCAAGGCCTTGTGCCGCCTTTTCTCTGGTTGGATGAGTCCTTTGTCGAGAGCTGGTCAGACTCGCATCGCATGATGAAGACCACAACAAACAGTGATGAACATAAACATCTTTACAGCGTCTCAGTCTCAAACGTCAGTCCCTGGTAATTGCACGGTGAAGTAACCAGACCTGCTGTCGTAATAGCAAACGCTGAGACATTTTGTTATTTGCTAGTAAGGGACTCGGTAACCTCTGTGACCTTGCAATAAATTACATCTTTCCTTCAATATATGACCTGATATCTGTTATGTCGTCTGCGCAAGGACATTGGCTACAATAGCAGCAGAGTGGCAGACGCAATAAATATTATTTAAGGACTCAACATGTCACCTGTAAATACCCATAAATGCCATTACCTCACTTCATAGCATGTGGCCATAAACAAGTGATAAATACAATCTTTCAGTGCATCAGTACAACAGGTTTCTAAGAGCCCATTGATTTTGGATTTGAGTGTGTGTTAACGTTGAGCACTTAAAGCTACTTGCTGACAGTACAACAAACACTCCCACAAAAGCTATTAGCGCCTTGTTAATGCTTTCAGCGCCGTTTCACATAAACCAAGGTCACGTATTCTCCTCAGTTCTGTCACGTGTCACAAACAGTCTGAGATTATGTAAATGAAAACACACTGAGATGGAGAAGAGAAAAAAAAAATAGAAAACTTTTGAGGTTAATTATGCCACATAATTCAATTTTGATTAATAATTAATGTCTCCTTTCCTAACTAAATATCTATAATTAATCAACAAGTCATAGCAAGAGAGTAGGCTAATTGGTTTGAAAACACAAACCTGAATTCTTAATTCATACACGACGATGACATCGCTAATTGCAGGAGTAATCAAAGCTCCGCCCTGTGGGAATATGAAGAAGAGATCGGTAAATGGGGGTTAGCGTGATCCTTCACAGCATTATCGTGACAGCTCCATTTATAACCAGATGAATATCAACAATGACAAAAACAGTGAATGGCAAAAGGCTTTCTGCATTAGGCTGTCTGTATGATAAACTCCACTGATTGAGTCGTCCCTGCAGTTTCACTTAAGGCCGACTCGGAGCTGTTTTACTTTAGTCTTTTAAGTGGTGTAATGTCTCTGTCAACATGTGAACACCTGCTTCTGGTGCAGTAATCAAATGAGCACAAAGCTGCGTGGTTTCAAGATTCAACGCAGCACTAAAATCAGAGAGAGAAGAGGGATGGAGGTATTTCTATAATGTGATTTCTGTCAGCCAATCGCATGAAAACAGTCGAAAATGTTTTGAAGCATCTGTGCCTTACCAGTCCTAACCATTTAAAACAGATTTTTACCCTAATTTAACAGCTTCGGAGTCATTCAGTATGTTGACATGCTCAGTTTAATCAAAATAAGGCCATAGTCATTATCAATTATTGCCCTTGTATGTCTGACTCCACCTCCATAGGTGGCGCTGTATCTCTCGATAAGCTTGTGTGTGTTTGTTTCCTGTTGATCTTTATGTCCCAGAACAAGAAACGGTGAATGACGAGATGGATCGTGCTGTGGTTCTATATGTTTGGTACCCGCTGTTCATCGTGATACAAATTAAAATGAGCATGGCTCTTGTGGTTGCTGTGTTTTTTTCCTGCAGTTTATACATTGGCTCCTTCTACTTCCGGGTCAAAGACCAGGGAGGAAATTTTGGTGCATGCACAGAATGCCGAGTCCGATGAAGCGTATACATGCAGGAGTATTCGGACTATGAATCGTATTATCCAGCTATGTTAGTCCGACTAAGACTAGTTTGATTTTAGTCCGACTAACATGTTTACATGACATTAAAAAAAACATAATTATTGTCTTAGTCCGACTAAAATCAGACTTTTAAAATGCATGTAAATGCACTGTTTGGTTAAATGGATTGTTGTGGGGACATTGGGGCCTGTCTCTACTCCCCCTACTGTCTGTTAGCGGAAAACCAGCATTGTGAGATCAGGGCAGCCGACACAGTCTCCTCAGATGATCAGGGAGCAGTGTTGAGGATAAAGTGGTAGACAATGGATGGATTTTTACCTTTATGTCATGAAATATGTACTCCGAAACTGTAGGGGGAGCTCTGAAGTATAAAAGTGACAATGTGACCAGACCAGTTTTAGGAAATGTATTCAGGTGTAGCCTCTGTGATTATCATCAGATTATAAAATTGGAAATTTATGTTGTTGTTGTCTAAATATTTAATACTATACATTAGCTTTACATGTTCTGTATTAGTATTAATGAATTTTTGTAAAGGCTGTTTTTAGGTCCCTAAAAATAGCCTCACTATTTAGATTTGTTTTCCACTCGGTGTGAGTGTGTGAGTGAGTGTGAAATAGCTGTTAACACATGACTTCTGATAACGGTTGATTTGCACAGGGTAAGTGTCTCCCAAATTTCCGCGATAGGAGTGTCATACTCCATTTATGCATTGTCATCTCACTAAAACTCTGCCATCCATTACACATAACTTCCAATATGGACACGCTCGAGCGCTAACATGTCTCCAGACAAAGAAAGTCTCACCGGCTGCTGGTGTGATCTCAGTTTGAGGTGATAGCTATAGTTCCAATGGCAGCTTGACCCGATGGTTGGAAAATAATGTGCTGAGGTTTGCTCACAATCTCGGGAATGTCTGTTTGATGTGATGAAACAGATTGTAGTTTATTTTTCTCTCTGGATCAAAAGAGCGCTGACTTTGTCTCCCCAACAACCTGCACCTTTTATTTTGTGTGTTTTTATGTGTGCACATGTTGAAAAAAATTAATCTTTAAGTTCTCATCCTTGTGTTGGAACAGTGTGAAATAGTAGTTAATATTTAACTGATTTCATGTCGTGATGTTCTATCTTGTATCAAATCTCACTGTAAATATTTGACTGAAGCTGGACTTAAAATAATAATTATTATATACATAAAATACTAAAAAAATACTGTTAAAATACTGAAAATGCCCAGTTTTTTACTCATCTATAAAGAGTCAAGTGACCAGTGACAGGACAGGGACACTTCAGGGATAGTGGAAATAACTTACAAGATTACTCCAGATAATCAGGCCTCACGCTGTGTATCCTCTCCATTACAGGCTGTGTTGTCCTTGAAGTGGCACTCTTTATTCATTCTCTTCTTTTTGTGTCAATTTTCAACTTTAATTGGACATCTATTTTTGTCACCAAACAAGATTTATTACCAGCGTGCAGGGGAGAGTGAACTTGGTTGAAATTAGAATACTTTATGTCCATGACATGGGCACGTCCGTGGAGGGGCAGCAACCTTGTAGGTTGTTCCCTCCTGAAGGGGAAGGTGTGCGCGTGTGTGTGTGTGCGTGTGTGTGTGTGTGTGCGCCGGAGACATGCATAGTGGAGACACAATATCCTGAAAGTAGTCAGAGAAAGACCGTGAGAGAATGTGCTTGATCTAGGGATTTTCTGGAGGGTGGGGTTGTTCAGGGGACACTTCTCTGATACGTCTCCACTGACCTGAATTCACTGTTGGGGTGTTTTATCTCCTTAACAGTGTCACCTTCAGTACCTGGAGAGGTAAAGAGACATTTCCATCCTTATATGTCAGTGAAGCAGTGACATATTGCACTAAGCTCAGTAGCAGGTGGTGACTAATTAGCAGGTTATTGGTTGGAATTATAGATTAAATAACAGCTACCCTTTTAAACAATGACCATTACTCTTAACTCAAACATGTCCTAAGCACTCTGTCTTTTTAAGTTTTACTTTAAATCAAAGCAACCTCAAGAATGTTTAGTCTGTCATGTTATTTGTTGTAATTGGCCCTTTACATAGCAGTCATTTTAAAACTCACTGGTGTTAATCATCAAATTAGTGATAGTTGAGTTTCATCTAGTTTCCTCAGTATCCATATCTAAAATGGCTGCTGTAGATTAAAAAAATAACAATCTTAAAAATGACCGTTATTAACTTTTTATATTTCTATTGGCATCTCTTCATAATACACTCCTTATGTGCTTGTGGTTAAACTTGTAGCTCCGTGCATGTCAGCAGTATGGGGGACAAGCCCTCTATGTTATTTGACCACTGCTTGGCTAGTGTTGGACAATCATTGCTCAAGGGAGCAAATTCTAAGCTGACATGTGCGAATCTGGGGGGTGGAAGTGAAAACAATTGCTGCTTATGTGTAGAGTTGATGTGCTTCAGTTTTATGATAGTGATGATTTGTTACCAGTGAATGTTCCTAACATGGAAAACAATTAATGAACCTAACAAGCCCTCCTTGGTAAAATCCCTCTTGGATCCATGATTGCACATTAGTTTCTTCACTGTCAAAACACAATATTCAATTAATTAAAGGTGCAAGCAGCATAACAGTGCAGGCCCTCGCACCTACTGCCCTGCCAGCAGGTGGTGCTATTCTCCGTATTCATGTGCTGATGTTTTCGGGCCAGGTCTCTAATCTCACAGCTCAGTGAATGGTCACAGGGCACTTCCTGTTTTGTGGCAAAACGGTGGCTAAATTTAAAATGGCTGACTTCCTGTTGGGTCAAGTTCATGTTCTTAGACGAGTTCAGGGTCGGTCTCTGTGTCACGCATGAAGTGTAAAGCTGATCGCTCAATGTACGGCAAAGTTATAGGCCACTTCCTGTTTTGTGGCGAATGGTCGAGATTTGCCAAAATTCCAATGGTTGCCATTTCCACACCATTTTGAATCAGTGAGACCTTTTTTTTTCTTTAGAACTTTTCATCTTTGATGTGTCTTTTTCAAATTGACACATTTTTTATGTTGGTACGATTAACATGCTCAGATGAGTTGCTTTATTTATGAAACATGCAAATCGCCAAAGATGGACGCCGAATTCAAACTGGCCGACTTCCTGTTGAGGTGAGGCCATGTTCCCAAGAGACTTTTTTGTTCGTCTTGGGCTGTGACATGTTTCCACCAAGTTTCATGGCATCCAGTGCAGCTGTGGTGAGTGTTGTAAGCATAATTCACCATTATCTGTATGTGTGGATTTACACACAGTTCTGATTTGTGTGCCAATTTTTGACTATTTTCGCAAATATTTAGTTTTAAAAAATTCCAGGAATTCTACTGTACGAGTGCTCAGGCTCTTAAAATACTGAGATTGTTTTTCCTTCGTTCCTCAGCTTTACATAGTTTGTAAATGTTTTCCCTTTCTGTGTTTAAACACAGTCTCTTTGCACCACATGGGGGGCTACAAGGACTCATTCTGATAATTGATTCTAAGTGTTGTATGACAGGTCTCCATATGTGACATTAGCACTTAAAGGCCCAGTTTCTCCAGCAGCAGGTGATTGATCCGTCTGATCGATAGCCTGGTCAGTGCATATAAGGCGTCTCAGAGAGGGTGAGGGTTCTCGCTCGGTGCTAATGGTGACGATCAAGAGTGGGGGTTTCTTACAGTAACACACACACAAACACACACCACTCACACCCACAGTGTGGGTAACTCTAACTCAGGGGGGCAATCCTCTGCTCTAAGAAAACAATTAATGACAAACTCCAGCACATGAGGGCTAGTGGGAGTGATGCAGGGTTCACAGCATGTGAAAAGGAGCATTCAATGTCCTTGGTAAATGTCATTAATTCTGCTGGGTCCACAGCGTGTGAAGCAAAAAAGCAGCAGCTTCAAGATGCATTCAAGAAACTTTGTAAATTTCAGCACATCATGTCCATCCCTAATAATTATTCCCCATATTTAACACTGTTTAAAATGACACATTCCCAAATTTCTACAGGATAAAACAAGAGAGAAGATGCTTTTCTGTTGGGAAATTGGTTTTATTATTGTAACCTTACTTCCCTTCACGAACCAGCCCACTTTCTGCCGCGTTGTTTACAAACCCGGAACCTTCTATCAGACCTGTGTGAGAGAGGCTTGATAAGGGCACAATGAAATAGGACGGTATTACAATGGATTGCAACATGGCCATACACAGTAACCATTAATCTCCCTCTCTATCCCTTTATACACTACCCATTTGACCATTTCTCATCACTTCCAACTTCAGGAGCATCAGATTACAAACAAAAAAATCAGCCTTTGTCACAGCTGAGGCCCATGCTCGCCAAGTTGACAGTCTTCCAGGACGGGCATCATTTGAATGTGTCCACTCTGATATTTCCCCTCTATCTCTCATGACCTGATAATGTGAACTCTCTAATGAAGCTATTGTGTGCCTGTCCAAAGCCATTGTCTTGCAGAGGGAACTTTCTTTTCTGTTTCCGACACACGCCGCCGTCTGTGATGAGCGCACCTGTAATGGCCACCTCTCTCTGTCTTCTGTCCCTGTCCCCCACGTCTTATCATTGTTCTCAATTTCCCGCAGTTTCCCCACCATCTACATAAGCAATTTTGGCTTCTCCCTCTCTGCTCGTACTTGGTTTAACCTTTATCCTTGTTAATAGCAATTCTATGTGTTGTGAATGTCCACTATATGTATATATATATATATATATATATATATATGTGTATATATATATATATATATAAATATGTGTATATATACATATGTATGTATATATATGTGTATATATATGTATATATGTATATATGTATATATATGTATATATATATAAATATGTGTATACATATATACAAGAGCACTAAACTTGTTGCTGTTCATGTTCCATTGTTTCATCACAGTGTAGCTCGTGAAGATGGTGCCGTCTTTCTTAATGCAGCACACACAAAGCTTATCCGACCGCTAGCTGCCGCCTAAAACAGGACAATACAACTTACTGTAAGTCTCTGAGGATTTAGACATTAATTCAGCTGTCTAGAATCAGGTTACAGTAGAGGTGGACACATTGTCTTTGAAACACATTTGTCCTCTTATGACGAATAGCAACTACTCTGTGACAGAAGTGATAGATTTGATGGATTTCTAGTTATTCAGCTGATTACTGACATCGTTAGGATTATGGATCTTTTGATACGGTGCAGTTTATGGCTGTCCTAAATGTATATAGGGCTGCAAATAATGATTATTTACATAATCTATTAATATGTCAATTATTTTCTTGATTAGTCAATTAGTTGTTTAGCCCATAAATGTCAGTAAATGTTGTAAAAATGTTGATTTGTTTCTCAAACCTTGAAATGATGATGTTTTAAAAAAAAAATGTTATATGGAGCAAAGAAACCAGCACATTTTCACATATAAGAAGATGAAAAATCACAAAGCTTGTTTTAGTTATAAGTTGTAAAAAAATACTTCTAAATAGTTTTAGCAATTATCAAAATAGTCACTCATTTAGAAGCTGACTAATGATCATTTAACTGATTAATCATTGCAGCTCTAAATGTATGTATTCGTATCATTACCCCCTGAATCTTCCCTGTACATATGTGTACTTAAATGCTTCCAGCTGTTCAGTGCTAGAATAAAAAAGGTTTAGAGACTTGATTGAGATGAGCTCCTCTGCTCTAACACCAATAAAAATACTGCTCTGACTTTGACAATTGTTCTTTAAATTATCACTCGTGTTAATGAGCACCGGAGGATTCTCAAGTTACTTGCACGCTGTGATGACACCACCTCACCCTCTTTCTGTCCCCGGAGTGAATCTGGAGAGTAAATGATATTTTCAACACTAAAGAGGATCCGAGTCTGTGATGCCGTTCTCACTGCGTCTCACTGGTTTACCATTGTTTGTCGTGCTCTGAACTCATTGTGGAAGTGACGCATACTGTATGTGAAACTGATTTACATTCATGTCTGACACACTTGTCACAGAGTGAACTGACTGCCACACTGGTGTTTAAATGTCATCTTCCACTACTTTCTGCCTGACAAAGCTGCAGATGCTATTTATTTACCTGTTTGTGTGTGTGTGTGTGTGTGTGTGTGACTGCCTTCTTTCATTTTTCATTTGCTTATGTAAACAGTGTTGTGCTGGAGGAAGATCACTTTTCTTGCATGCGAGAGTAAATTTTTCCCTTTCATGCCAAGATTTCCTGAAAATCATACGGAGAGTGACACACTCACAGTGCGCCGCTCGCAGACAGCGAGAGCCGAGCATTGAAGACACCTTTGATGAAACAAGCTCATGAGGCTTTGATGTTTGTGTGAGTTTATGGAGCTGATTTCCAGCTGCTTTGTGCTCTTCAGGGCCGTCCTCCTACGGCCTCTCCCACCAAATTAGAAATGGCACCTGTACACCTGCCTTATTCTTTAACTATCAGCACTTACTGCTTTCCTCTTGTTTTTCTACCACATAATGTATTTGTTCCATTATGTACAGCGCACTGTGGGGGTTGTAAAGAACTCAACTGAGGAATGGCAACGAGAGACGCACATACAGGAGATGTGTATTGGGGGGGGGGAATTAGAGCAAAAGTCCCATCCAACCAGCGAGTTG
This sequence comes from Solea solea, assembly GCF_958295425.1. Classification (NCBI taxonomy): domain Eukaryota; kingdom Metazoa; phylum Chordata; class Actinopteri; order Pleuronectiformes; family Soleidae; genus Solea; species Solea solea. Next base: position 18,187,483 of record NC_081153.1, read on the forward strand.
ACTTAGACTAATTCTTGCCAAATTGATTAATTGCACACATTTAAATGGAGCTAAAGGCAGAACAAATAGCTTTAGTGCCAGTGCTTACTTCCTATGCAGTCGAAGTGTGGTTTGCTCTAACTCATGTTACAGTATAATATGATACATTACCAAAAATAATGACATTACCATTATACAGCAGTTCTGCAGCGATTGACATATGACAAGACAACAATACATCCCAGTATCTGTCTTACTTAATGGTCCAGTGTGTACGCATTAAACATGTGATGGTGACCACTTCCTGTCCAGATTGCATGGCTTTCACACATGACTTAAAGAAGTAAACACTCAATTACCGCCATCCTGACTCTTCTCCTCTTGCACCCTCATCAGCCGCTTCCTCCTTGGTCGTTTGTTTACGTGTGGGGGCTCATGTGGGCGATGCATTTTTTCCACATTTGCACTGAAATAAGAGAGGAAAACAAGCAAGGCCCTGACCTAAAGTACATTCAACAAGCGATTACACATAAAGCATATACTTCTTGGTAATTTAATACATTTCCACCCCCTGTCAACGTCTTCTATGGCCAGTGAACATCCGGTCATGCTGTTCTCGTTAATTCGATAAGCGCCACCATGAGGACACGTGAAGTGTAGTGAGTTAAATTGGCCATTTTTAAGACCCTTATTTTTTAAATCTATATATCAATATTTGGCGCCAGCTTATTGATGATAACGCCTCATGAGTCAGGATGACGATACGTTGCTGTATTGATATTTTGTCCCACTGCTAATATCCATTAACCCTCACTCGATACAAACTTAGGTCACAAATATTTAATCACAGCGTTTTAACACTGAATGTTGGTCAGTATTGTGTATAATATATAATATATAATGCAGATTTAACCTAAACAGTGTCAGTTTGCCTACATGGTCTTCTACTGTACTATAATACAATACTAATGAATTACTTTATATACAGTAGATGTGGTATTATAACATTTCACTAAGCAAAGATGTGGTCAATAGGTTTTTTTTGTCATAAAAGTTTGTCTTTAATATCCTTATTCATTAAATTAAAGGACACACTGTAAAAAAAAGTCTGTAGATTATATGGTAAAGACTGTAAACTCTTAAAAAAAGGAAATAAACCCAAAACAATACTTTTTTAATGAAAAGCTACATAATTCCTCTATTAAATTTACTTGAACTGTGTTTATAAGTGACAAATACCGTAATACATATTACGGTCAACACCGTACATTTGCTTTTTTAGTCAATTTTATAGCTGTTAAATCTACGAAAAAAAGTACCATGATACATGTTAGAAGTAACTGTCTGGTAGTCTGAATGTTATGTCAAAAAATTTCACAGTATTTAAAGCATATTTACAGCGTATTAGTCAAAGATGAGAACCTGCCCACTTTCCCATCTTAAGTACTAATATGTATTTATAAAGATTTCAGCACCGATGCTAGTATTTCCACCGTTATTTAGTCTCCATTGTGTTTTTGCTGCTACAAACCTGCACTGCAGCACAACATAGTGCCTGCAAGTGTTGGAGCATTTTACATTTTTCAGGTGTGTCTGTTTATGATGAAGCCACTACAGAAGCCTCATACTATCAGGAAACAGCTGTCCAGCTCTAATCTTTTTATGAGCGATATGCTGTTTTTAATGAAAGCCCTCGCAGCTCTCCACAATCAGCTGGCCATATCAGAGCTTATATTTCATCCTGCTATTGTGATGTCATCACAGGGCGCAGGCATAATACATAATTCCCTGTGTTATGACAAACTGTGGCCTCGGGCCAGAGAGGTATATGAACGCATTTGGGTCCATGTCAAGTCCACGCCATTTGTGCTGGAATAATCGCTCTGGGCTTGTTGTTGGATCATATGAAACAAGGGCTGACATCAAGCAACAAATAGGTCAGAGCTATTTGAATAAAAAGTGAAGAAGTCAAATGAATGGCTTTAGAGCTGCTCACATGCCTGTATTCTCTCTCTCTCTCTAACCCTTTCATCAACATATTCATGTTTACACTCAAATAGAGTACACAGTTGTACAGGGATTTTCATCAGAACTGTGATTTATCTTGATGTTCGATATTACCTGACCAGTGCTGTAATGTTTGGGCACTGGTTGACATGATGAACATTATTTTGGTTAACCCTTTAACACCTGGGCCAGAAAATGTCCTGTGATAATTTTTCCAGAATAACTATATATAAATATCTGGCAGTTATTTAAAATGTACTGCATGTTACAATACCGTTTTAACAGTTTAAAATGAAGAAAAATGAAAAAAAGTTTCATTTAAAAAAAAAAAAAAAAAATGGTAGTTGTACACGAACACCCGATTTTGCATGTTAAATTTTAAATATGAACAGTATAAAATCTATTTAAAATAACATTTCTTTGAGTCTATGTCTGAATGTCCAAAAACAACACTATTTCCAACTCTTTCCTCTCTAGCACAAACCACAGGTAATTACGGTAATGCAAAGTGCGCTTGTGCAAAGATATTGCTCATCTGAGATAACGCTCGGTGTTCAATGGTTATGGCATCTTAAATGTGGTTCTGAACCAAAATCGCCTTGTTTTTCTATATTGGAAAATGTTGATTTAAAAAAAAAAAATAAAAAAAATGTAGACACCCACACACGCAAGAAACCGGTCATTTATTGGCCTTATTTCCAATCCAGTTTTGCACTCAAATATCATAGCTGTTACTGCAGGGAATTTATTGCTTCCAAAAAAATATTAAATCTATTTTGTACAATTAATCTATTTCTGCTCCAATTGACCCGTGTTTGTTGCAGGGTCATGTTACAACTTGGCCAAATCCTGGTGGATTGTAGAATCTTGATAACAGACTGAATCATCCAAAGTGGTAAATTCTACTTTAAAAACTTTACGGGAAGGTATTTAATTTCAAGTCTGGAAGACACTTAGCATACAGTATATAGACTTAAAATAATGCTTAAAAAATAGAGATTAAAATGACATCAGTCCACAATACTCAAATTCAATACATTTGAATCTAAACAATAGATATTTTAAATAAAAATGGACTGTATTGTCTGAAAGCCTGAGCATAGAGACGAGCAGGTGTTGACTGCACAGGCAGGTTGCTGTTTGCTGTTTGCAGAGAGCTGAACCTCCACTCTCTTTCTCTGTCCCTCTGTCAGCCCCGAAAATCTTTATCTGCTACATGATGCATGAAAGCACACAGTCGTCTCATACAACTTTACATGACCCTTAACCCCATCTGCACAGATGCAATATGACCCAGCTGCCACCATCCATTTTGGCCCCTGGAACAGATTCAATGAATTTTTATTGTGTTGCGTGTGTGTGTGTGTGTGTGTGTGAGTCATTCGGTTTGGCTCTTTCTGGTGATCCTCATCGCCACCAATATGTCTTGGAAATACATCACTTGGCACTCCGAAATAAAGAGCTGTGGCAGGAAAGAGCTTTACATGCAGTCCTTTGCATTTGGTGTTGTGTAAAATCTGCCCTGTAAGTACCTCCACATGAGGGTCACGGGCTGCACCCTGGACGTGTCACCAGTCCATCACTTGCCCAACAACCATTCCCCCTCACACACAGTCAATTTAGAGTGTCCAGTTAACCTCTGCATGACTGTGGGACAGAACATACGAACTCCAGAAAGGCCCTCAGTCCAACCAGGATCGTGTGACCTTCTTGCTGTGAGGCAAAAATGCACCACAAACTACTTTTCACTTCAAATGTGGCGTTGTCCTTTTATAGAAAAGCTTCTGTTTGATGCCAGCGTTGAAATGACAACTGTCACTATTTTAGGAACTTCATTTTCAGTGAATCTTCAGGGCTTTGATACATCTCAGGTTTGCGCTCCTCTCTTAGCAGCCTGATAACTCCACATGGTGATTTCATGGCATCGTGGTTTCTCGGATAAGTGGACGGACTGTCAATCAGTGTGCACCACAGAAAGACACTGGTGTGTGTGTGTGTGTGTGTGTGTGTGTTCATCTGCTTTATTCACTGTCTTTTTTTCTTTTTCCCTCAGGAGCTTCTCAAATTGTCAGTGCCAAGCAACAAATTCATGTTCCCCAGAGAGCGAGAGTCCAAATATCCAGGGAATCAGGCGTCATTTAGCCTGTAAAAGCCTTTTTCTTTCCCTGACACCTTCTCTCTTCCTTTCCTCCTCTCTCTATCCTCTGTGTCTCACAACTGTACAAACATTCAATCTCATTTGTTTCACTCTGGTTTCACGTTGGGTGGTCTCATTCATTCTCCCTCCAGCCTCCCCAGCTCCCAGCTCCCGGCGTATTGATCGGCTTTTTAATCTTTTCTTGTCTTACTGTCACTTATATATGACTGAACACAAGTCAGGAGGATTGCAGGGGAGGATTATTCTCACTGTTGATGAATATATCGATTCATTTTGATTCATTGTTTGAACTTTGACATGTCAAAGGAAAAATGTGAATTATCACATACATATGTAAGAGTAAGGGACAAGACAATTTATTTTCTTTTGTATTTTTCTATTAATCACTCGTTTCATGTGAAAGTTGGAAAGTTATGCTCAGTAATAAATACTTTTGTTTTAATGGTCAGGATCCAATAAAACATTTACTTAAATTACAGCAATCTATTAGTAATGTAAGAATCATTTTACTTTTTATTTCTTTAATAGTTTTTCTATTTAATAACTAGGGGGTTAAGGAAGCATCGCTTGTTTGAAAATATATGCAAAGTTAGTTTGTTCCAAGTTTTAATTTCTTGTTGAATTGATTTTGAACTGCTTTTTCCCATTACAATGTTTAAACGTACAGTATATACAGAGGGTATAAGAATCCAATCCACACCTGAGCAAAAAGTACTCAAAATGTTTGAAATTGGATTGAATTTGTGAAATATGGAAATACGGCAAAGTTCAAAGTTCACTTGGCTCATTTTTATGAACGAAAAGAAAAAAAAAACACGTCTATTTTGTGACTTCTGCACAACTGTGGCAACTTTTTTATGTCACTACTAAAAATTGGATATAAAATCAATCATAACTTTGACTCAACAACACATAAGAAGAGGATAAAAACACATTTTTAAAAGCCTGAATATGTGACCTATAAACACACATACCCCAGGATGTCCATATAAGGAGTTGCGTATTATTTCCACGGGAATTTACCAAAGGTGCCGCGTGAGCACTAAGGGTTAAAGATGTCCCAAACGCCACCCGAGTACTGAGGCTTTGTTGAAAACCTTTTTAATATTTGTGTTCACCCAAAACATACAGCATACAATACATCATAACACACAGTCAGGCACAGATTCCCCTTACAATCCACTGTGTTTTGGGGACTGAAACCATTTATATCCTCGCTGGTGGGCTCCAAACAGAGACATTGTTTAACCATCATAGATGACAGAGATAAAGCAAGGATAAGGACAGTGTACCACAACATGCTGCTGCTGCTGCTGCTGCTGCTGCTGTGTGTGTGTGTGTGAATGTCATTGAAGGTGTCGTGTGTTCTCTGCACACAGATAAGAACTAGAAGGATTGGTACCAACAACATAATGTATGTAAGGTCATGTGTACAGAGCACTGTATATGCAAACATTAGCAATGAAGTGAAATATGACAAAGATTTCACTTTTCCCACACGATCACATCACTTATTTCACGCCCTGTTTTCAGTGTCATGTGTGTCTTCCTGCACGTGTTCGTATCTGTATGCAAAAGACAGATCTATGTACGTAAATGGGAAAAGCAGAACCAGGCCCCAGATGTTTTCCCTCTACTAAAATGATATTGTTGGCTGGTGAAAGAGCATGAATACGCTACGCTATTACAAATGTGCCAAATGTGCCAAATGTGTCCTGACAAGGAGACGAGATGGGGTTGAGAGTTTAAAAATCAAAGAGAGAGAAGTGTAAGAGGCAAAGTATACATCATGGTGTGAGCTTTATGTTTGCAGGAATGCAGGAAGTAGACTACAACGCAGGGCATTGTGGGTAAACACAACCAGTAACCCTTGATGCAGCGCCGCCTCAGACGAGGAGGGGAATACGTTATTCAGAAGGTTCGGTTCGTTTCACTAAGGTGCGAGAGGTGAAAGCAAACTCGGACCGGCTGAATGTTGCAACCCCCAATTGTACCTTGATTGGATATCGGCCAAATAACAATATAAAATGTAATATAATCCAAAAATAAACCTATTTTCTTATATATATCCTATCCACTATTGAAGTTAAAAAAACTGTAAAAATTGTAAAATTGAACCCCAACAGTGTTTTATCTGAGCCATGTTGTGGGCTGTTTATTACGTCCATTAAATAGCGTGTATTGGCACAAATGTGTTGTTAACAGCTGTGTCAGACTGATATCAGTAGATAGTCCAGTTTGCGATATCAGTATCGGACACAAAACTATTATTGTACAAAGGGGAATACATTTGTCTAATATTTAAAAAAAAAAAAAGAGTTTAATGTCGTTACACCTTTTTTAAATTTCAACACCACTGCTTATGTAATGTATATTCATACCCGTCCTTCTTAACCGTGTGTGTGTGTGTGTGTGTGTGAGAGTGAGACAGAGAAGCAGCAGCTGTCAGCGTGTGATGACTCAATCTCTTGACAAGGCTGGCACTGAGCAGCCATTTGGAAACTGAAGTTGATACTGGCTGATGAAGAAGTGCCACTGCCAATTAATGCAAGCAAAGGGTGGGGAACGTGGAGAGGAACATCTCCAACCGGAGTTCTGTCTGTCTTATGTCGGCAACGATGACATCTGGAGGGAGTGACTGACTCCCGCTGTGATTAGAAATAACATTTTTACATTCTCGGAAACCTGTTGCATTCAAATTATAGTATGATGTAAGGCAGGAGAGAGTAAAGCCTGGCTGGAGACCCACAGATGAGACACAGGAGACTGCACTCTGCGTAGTCATGATGACTATGCTATAGGTCAATATGACCACACTGTGTATGGTCAACGTGCAAAGTTAAGGACGTGGTTGAAAATAGTATAGTGGAACTGTGCAATTAGCTGCATTCTGCACAGTGTTGGCTGTTTTCAGCTGTTTTGTTTGTTTGTCTGTTTTTCCTCCTACTCTCTGTCCACAGACACACAGCACAGTTCCCAGTAAAGGTCATTTATTTACATGTTGTTGTTGTTTTTTCTGTTTCTCTTGTCAGACAACGTCACAAGTTCACTTCTGTGATATTAACTGAACAAAGTCCACACAGTGCACGGCGAACAGGGACAAAGTGGCACAACGCTCTTCTACGGTGAGTAGGATTTGTCTAAGTTGTTGCTATATTCATCAGTTGTTGCTGCACATCCTAGAAGGTTTAGTAAGTGTGGCAATAAATGCAATAACAGTTTCCCTCTCCTGCATAAACATAATAACAGTATCCCTCAGCTGAACCACATTTTAAGACAAACAAACATTTAAATCACATCATGCATAGGCTGTGTTTTCTCAGCTGTGAATTTATACATAGTTTTTTGTATTTTTTTTGTTTTAACGCTCTAAGAATGGGGGGTCATATGTCCAAACCAAATCCACCTGCTACATTTCAAAATCCAGTTCCTAAGGCTTTAGATTGTGATGCAAAAAAAAAAAATATATATATATTTATTTTTTGAATATGTGTATATATATGTATATACACATACATATACATATATCTACTCTATGAGAGTCAAATCAGTCAGAACTGAACTTTTAGAGAAGTGCAACTCACTCAATTTTGAACAGCAAGTGTAGTCCTGCATCTTGACCAACTAAATGTTCTTACAGTCAGTAAAACAAGTTGAATCTGCCATGTTTTTAATAACTTCCTCTACTGTTCACCGAGGACAAGCGTCTCCTGCTGAGTGTTGTCGGTGGTTTGAATTCTTTCTATTGTTAATTTAGAATTATTATAACTCATTAGAGCAGTTATCTGTAGGACTGAGAATAAAAACATTTATTATATATGCATACTGCATTGCATGGTGAGATGTGTATATACATAAAATAAAACACAAGGTTAGGGCAATATCTGAGCTTTGTGCAAGGGGGATAGTCTGAAATAATGTGTATCCCTGTTAACTTTAAAGAGATTAAAGTTGTTCAAATTCACAAATGTTATGAAGCATGGTCAGATACATGTACGAAATAAAACACATGAAGTTAGTGCAACATCTGAGCCCTCAGTCGCCAATCAGCAGAGAGCTTCATAAGGCAAAGTCTCTGAAATAATGTGTATCCCCCTGTAACTTTAGTTTGATAAGATGAAACCTGTTCAAATTCTCAAATTTACAAATGTTATTATGCATGGTCAGAGATGTGTATACACAAAATAAAAAAAACATGAGGTAATGCAACATTTTGAGCTTCACAGATGTGAGAAACTATTTATATCAGATATCTAAAATAATGTGTGTGTCCCTTAACTTTAGTTTAAAGAGTTGAAACTCATTATAACAAATGTTATTAATACTAGAGGGTGATTCTATTTCTGTACAAAATACAATTGTAAAAGTGCAACATTATGTGCAATATGTGAATTTGTTATGCGGAAGACTCCAGAGAGATCTGATTCAAGGTCACTCAGTGGACACGGTAATGTCCTCCACAGCTTATCTTCCCTCAATCTCTGTATCACAACTGACAGAGAGAAAATAGCCGCATTCTGTGTACAGTACAACATACACACACACACTAATCTAGTCCTATAAGATCCAGATAACCCCAGAAACCACAGGTAACACACAAACAAATCACAAGAAGTTCACTTTATCAGCAGCCAAAGCAGACCTGGCAACCTGTCTCCTCGCTATTGTTAATCGCTCTTTTTCTCTCTCTCCAGCCTCCATCAGTCTTTCTACCCTTTTCTTCCTCCCACCATCCCTCTCCTTCTCTCTCTTTCTCTCTCTCTCCTTCCTTCTCTCCCACGTTCTCCCTCTCTCACTCTTTCCTTGAAGCCTGCAATTTAATAACCTCAAGTGCTGTCAGAGGAGGCATTGAAAAATGGCTTCTATAAAACATAACGGCCTTAATCAGAGTGCGCTGAGGATTCTCCCTGCTGCTGCCGCTGATTCTCCCACCCCCGCCCTCCTCCCCCCCAATCCCCGCCTCTAATGAATTAATGTTGAAATATGCAGGGGCTCAGTAGTCATTAGATGAGCGCCGCAAGACGTGATTTAAGATGGCTGCCTTTATGCGTCTGCCCGGGGAAGATGGAGCGGGACGGTCCTGGCTGGACAGTGATTGTCTTGACTGACTGAGTCACGACCACGCCGCTCCATTGTGAGGCTGACAGCTCGCCAAAGAAGTATATATCTGCCGGATTATTGCTGTTGTGATGACTGAATGTGGCCAGCATTGATGTGGACTCACAGATGCAGCTTGATTCGGGAGATTTATGTCCCTTTTTTTTCCCGCCCCCACTGGCACAGCCGTGTAACGTACTTCAGACGTGGCATTTTGTGCCACCCCGTGACTCAAGCATGTGTTTCATCCCCCGCCTTCAGTTCAAGGGTAACTGCTGTGATTTGTGGTCCCGGTGGCAGAGCCGGAGTCTGCTGACCTGTGTTCTCATGTTAGCCGACCCGACGTTGCTATTTATGCGGGCCGGTGTACAGTCGATCTTTTTTCAAAACATTTTGACTCGCCCCAGTATCAGTTTCACCTCATCATGTCGTGTTTAGGTACTTTGGCTGAACACTTCCTGTCAGGGCTTCACATTAACAGCAGTCTGCTGACACGGTGCCAAACACTGCCAGGAGGAGGAGGAGGAGGAGGAGGAGGAGGAGGAGGAGTGGGTTCTGTTGATGGAGTCAACAATCCTCAGCCAACAGCCACATTTAGAGACCAACGGCTGTTTACTTTTGAAAAAAAAAAGTGTTCATCGAGATTAGATGAAGACAACACGTGTTTATTCTGCTCTTTATTTGCCTGCTGACCACTACAGGTAACAACTAATGATGCAGTCTATTAACCATTTCCATTATTATTCTCTTTTAGTTGCTGTATAATGTGAGTAAATATAGACGTACAGTACAGTTTTTACAAGAGGTTGCTTCTTACATTAGAATTTCTCAGTCAACTGCAACTACTTGACAAATCAACCCGTCATTAATGAGGCCTATATGGAAATCTAGTGTGTGTGTGTGTGTGTGTGTGTTATATACTCTACTGTATGTTGTTGCTTTAATTATTATTAATTATTTATTTTTAAGCTTCTCCTGCAGGGGTTTATTGGCACAGTATTTTTTGTTTATTGTACTTTTTTAAGGCCACAACAAAGATCAAACCTTTTATTTTGTATCATGTTCTCATCTACACCTACAATGAATTCAAACGTGTTTTCCGTAGGTAAAACAAAACGCTTCAGAGTTCATTTTTGTACTTTAAGATTGTGATTCCCAATATTGGGAAATGGCAAAATATTAATATTGTAACATATTTTCAACAAGATAACTTGATCTGTAAAGTAACACTTACTTCATGTCAGCAGTTTGCTTCACAGACTTCATAAAATCCATTTGACGTCTTCAATACCAGCTTTAACCATCAAACATGCTTCAGACACGTATTTAAAAAGCGGGAACGTCAAAGTAGAAGACGCTGTAACTTTTTCCCTGAACATTTTTGACAATGTTTCATTACGACCGGGCAGGTCTATAATCTATTTCCTTTGAGACTTCCTTCTTAAGTCGCGATCACACCATTATGAGAGCTCTCATTCTGACGGCGGGGCGGAAATTAATTAATAAATAAACACTGCATTTACATTCATCAACATGCGGCAAGAATAGCTCTAATTATCACAGGTGAATTAACACTTTCATTTTTGTGTCAAAAAATTAATTGTATCCCTTAACAGCAATTCCCAGGAGGATGTTAAAGAACAGAATGGGGAAGGTAAAAGTGGAGGGGGGGTTGGGGGGCTGGGGGAGACACAACAGTGTAGACCACCAGGAGTGCTAATTGCTACTTTCAAAGCCTTGCATCAGTGTTACCGTCCTTCTACAAGAGTGTACAGTGTCCCACAGAGAGATGCTGTAGGTACAAGTCTTGATCTACAGGACCTGGCAGGGGAAATATTCTTCATCATCTCTTCAACAGACACGTTGACAGAGAGCGGAGAGCTGTATTTAGATCAGCATGACGTCACTGTTTAAGTGAGACGAGAGTTTAACAACAAAGGAGTAAGACTTTGAACGCGGCGCAGGCCTCCGGACGTGCACATGTAGACGCTTTGTTACGCTGACATACAAGAGCGAGGAAATAATACTTTGTCCTTCTGCAAAAGGTTAAAAAATGCATAATGCAAACAATGCTTTGTATGAGGGGGAGAAAAAAAAGAGGAATGAGCAGAGTGAATCTGTGTCAAACTGCTGCTGTAAGTGTGTTGAAGCGCTTCAAACAACAATTATCATAATCAATCAATCAATCAATTATTTCATTTCAATTCAATCTTTATTGCAGACTCACAGGAAGTCCAGAGAATAAAGTCATGATATTAAGAAAAAAATGTGATATAAATATAATTACCTGCTAGAAGACTGTGAAATAGGGATTGGCACCAGCGACCCGAGCGAGTGAGTGAAATATTTCCAGAGGTGATGTCTTCAAAGAGCTGGTTATGTTTGACCAACACTACAAAACCAAAGGATGTACAGTTTATTATCACATATTGTCTTCTTCTGCTGCTTTATCCTCCACATGAGGGGTCGCTGGTTCCAATCCCAGCTGACATAGGGCGAAAGGGGACATGCATCCTGTACAGGTTGCCTGACCATCACAGGGCCACGCATAGAGACAAACAACCATCCACTCTCACACTCTACGGTCAATTCAGAGTGTCCAAATGTGCCTAATCCCCAAATCTGCATGTTTTTGGCCTGTGAGAAGAACCCGGAGAAAACCCACATACACACGAGGAGAACATGCACACTCTGTGCAGAAAGGCCCGAACCACTATCATGTAATATTGTCCAAAAAATAGCAGGGGTGTCAAACTCATTTTATTTCAGGGGCCACATACACTGCAATTTGATCTCAAGTGGGCCGTACCACTAAAATAATAGCATGATAACCTATAAACTACAAGAACTCCAAATGTTTGTCTTTGTTTTACATTTAATGAAGTATCTTTGTAATGAACAACCTGAAATTTCTTGATAAAAAGTGCAATTTTATGCCTAAGTTTACCATTTACACATGTGCATTACAACCTACAGATAAATATTTTAGTCACAAGTATCTGGAACTGAAAAAATCTAGTATTTCAAATGTTCACAAATTCATCCTGTGGGCCGGATTGGACCACCAGGAGGGCTGGTACTGGCCCGTGGGCCCTATGTCTGACACCCCTGATGCATAGTATCAGAAACAACAGATAGATAGAAGATCACATGTTGATTTGTTAACTGATGAATTATGTTCGGCTTCTCTTTGTTGAACTGTCGATGATCCTCAGTTGAAGAAAAGGTGATGACACTAAAACTATTTGACAAAAAGGTCCAATTCTCCATATTTCATGTGTTGCTGTACACCTGGTCTCATGAGTGACGGTATGGCTGAGTGTCTTTAACTCGCTCCCTATTTTGCGTGTTAATGTCTGAGTGAATAATCGTGTACCTGTGCTTTGACTGAATGACAGAATGAGTGAGGGAGTGGAAATGTAGGACTCACTTCATGCATGCGTACGTTTGTGTGTGTGCGTGTGTGTGTGTGCGCGTGTGTGCGTGTGTGTGTGTGCGCGTGTGTGCGCGCCTGGTCAACCCACCGGTGAATACCAGTACATTAGCCAGGCCATTAGCACTTTTAGCTGTCTGTAATGCCCGAGTGTTAGTGACACGCTGGGGTCTCCCCTCCACTTAGGCACCATGTCTGACAGACAGGACTGACATGCCGGTTGACAGTAATGCCACTATGTGCGAGCATGTGGTGCCACTTCTTCCGAGACCACATAAGAGGATGTTTGTTCAAACACGAGGTTGCCATCAAATGTATCATTATAACGTTTGTTTCTTTCATTTTCTGCTGAACAAGCAGAACAAACACCTTTTAAAAAGAGCAATGATGCTGTTACCTGCGTCCCCCTGCTAAATGGCTCTTACCAGTCACAGCTTGACTCCCAGCGGTGAATGAAAAGCTCTGTTAACACATACTTTGAGTTTCATTGTGTTGTCGCTGTATAAAAGAAACTCCCCTGCCTTTCTTTTCACTTTTCTCTTCAAATAAGCAAAGCAGAAAAATCAACGTCCCATTTACCCCGGCACAAGGGCTGAAGTCGGAATCTTCCTTTTTTGGGGTAATATCCTGTTTGCAAATTAGAAAATATGACTCGCAATCATGTTCATATCATTAAGTCCTCGTCCTTGCGATAGAAAAATAACACATCGATGGTGTTGTGTGGTAACGCTCTATCTCATTTGAAATCTATTATACCCTGAATATTAAAGTGGACTTTGACTTCAAAACATTTTATCGCAAATCAGATCGTATCGTTGTAAAAAATCGCTATTACATTCTTAAAATGATTCCGCCCTAACCAGCACGATTTCTTCATATGCAGAACTAAACTGCTCTGCTTTTATTTTTAAACCATACTGTATATTTGTGTGGTTAACTGGTGCAGCATTTAGCGGCTGAAGCATCAGATAATGTTGCTCTGTAACTGCTGGATGTGTAAATAAGCAAAATGAACCTCACTAATAAGTTTTCCATATAAAAATAAAGGCTCATAATGTGTCAGCGTTGCATTCAAAACCGGTTTCCACTGCGGAAAATCGGTTATTGCAGCTTTAAGAGGGACCTATTTTAGGTGGGCATATTTATTCTGTGTCTAAAAATAATGCCCACAGTGGAGATTCACTTTTTAATGAGAAGATGTAGAGTTGCAGTGGCTCTGACAGTAATTACACTGGTTATCCTGTGTATACAAACTGAGGCATACATTGAGAAAACACTCCCTCCTCCTGTGTCTGACCACAGGCCGTCAGTGTCAGATTAATCTCCACGTGTAAATCCAAATGTGGATGATGTGAAGTGCTCCTCAATCTTCACTCAATATACTGCACACTGCCAGTTGACCATAAATGAGGCCATTTGATGAGCTAAGTTTGGACACAGGAGCCTAATGGCGGCATTAAAGCACAGACCCGGGAGAATAGATGGCCGGACATCACTCACTTTAATCACCTGTTTCATTATTCATTGGATGGGTGCCACCTGGTCATACATGAAGGGTGTCAATGGGATCCAGGGTCTGGAGAGAGGAGTGAGACATCTTAAAGCGGAGAGTCCAGTCCAGTCCAGAGAAGCCTCTTTATTTTTAGCAGCAGCAGCAAAGGAGCACATTTGTCTGGCTCAGCGGCCGTGTGTGCGCTTTTTGAAAGATGGGAAATAAAAGAAATTGATTGTATCTGCGATGGTCTGATTCATCTTTGGAAATGAGGTCATTCTTTTTAATCGCATTCACAGGAGATTGCATCTTTATGATGAACATCCAAAGCAAGTGTTCGCAGGGGTTGGAAGGTGCAGTAGAATTACGATCTGTTACTGCAAGTCGCTGCTTTACTTTGTGTTTCTCTGATTGAATGGTCGTGAGCGGAGTCTGGAGTTTGCTTGTGTTTCTACAGCCCGTCAAATATGAAGTGAGTTTATCATGCATATCGTGCTTGTTTGTGTCAAAGCAGTCATTATATCGTAGAAAAGGCAAAAACAGGGCACCACGAACAAACCTGAGCCTCACTTCAAACATTAGAATTCTACGGATGGATACTTATCGATACTGGTACTTATCGATGCTTGTCTTGATGCTTTTCTATAATTCACATGACTCATTTGGACACCTGAACGCAGAGATGTGGTGGAGGTCTTTGAGGAAGGCTGCACTTCTTACTTCACCACCAGGGGGCCAGCTCTACTGTATTGATATCTTTTGCAATTACCGTTATTTTTTTCTCCCCGAGTCATGTTCAAATGCGATTTTCTTAGCACATAAATTAGAAGTTCTTAAAAGAGACATTGACAGTGTCTTAAGTCATGGTACCAACACATAATATGTCCGGATTTCATAAACCCTGACCATAAACCTCCTGGATTCTGCCGGGAAGGAGCAGAAATGTTGCCGATAGACATTCAGCTATGCATTTACCTGAGATGATGCAGCTTTATTTATTTCTTACATTTATGCAGTAAGTTAATACTTTGCACGGTATTGTTCTTGGATCTCAGTTGTTAGATTTCCAAACAGAACTTTGTCCTGTTCCGCATATTAGGGTTGTTATTTTCATTGTTGAGTCTTTTCTTGATTAATAGATTAGTCGTTTGGTCCATAAAATGTCAGAAGATGTTGAAAAATGTTGATCTGTGTTTCCCAAACCTGGCTATGATGATGTTCTCAAATGTCTTGTTTTGTCCACAAACCAAAAAGATTCAGTTTTAATGAATGATTTTGAGAGAAAAAAATCACATTTGCGAAGCTGAGAAATCTGAGGAACTTGTTTTATTTATCAAAAAAAACCACAAATAGTGTTAATTAATAATCGATTGACCGAATAATCGTTGCAGCCCTACATGATATATCATAAATGGAATAGAGTATCTGAAAAACACATATCATCATACCATCGTTATCATGAACAGAACTGTAGCGTAGTCATGGAAATGGCCGCCTTAACCACGATGCTGGAGAGAAATCAGCATAGTGCATTTTTACATGACCTCGGCTGGTTTGTCATCATTAGCTGACAGTTGGGAAGCAAACTGCTCCAGCGTTTTCTGATTCTGAAGAATAAGGTTAATATGAGGAGCCGGTATCAATTTAATACCATTTGTCCATCCCCATTCTTGGTGAAGTCCTGGATACAGCACTGGTAGCACAGGTCTATCCACAGGATGATCCACAGGATGATCCACAACCTTGCATCTCAATGCGGTCCTACCGTCCACTTTTCACACTCACACACCACAGTAGAGATAAGAGAGAGAATAAGCTGTCAGCAGGCCCAGTTTGCCAGTCCCCTCTATATTCTTCACATTACTACAGAGGGAACAATGTGTCTGCGGTGGCAGGTGGCCATAGTTCATAATGTGCTGATGCTGACCAAGTGTCACTTTGATCCATGGGATCGGTGAGTGGGACGGGGCTGTGGCTCCTGAATCCTTAAGCAAGCAACTGTGTGGTGCTCCTATGGGGACAGTCGGAGACATGATACAGATGAGACCAGCAACTATCTGCCTAATGGCAGACATACAAGGCAGAGAGAGAGAGAGAGGGGGAAAGAGAGATGAAGAGGAGGCAGGACAGATGAAGGGTTGAGTATCGTGTTTGAAAAAGGCACAAAGGCAGATACAGACCTTGTCATTGTGTGTTATTTGTCATCACAGGCAGTAACTCTAAAACTAATGTACCATATCTGTCCCACAAAACACAAATGCAAATGTTTGCAGGCCGTTGTGTTTACAGGCAGTCGTAACAGTTGATGTTGTGTGTTTGAGGAGACTGCTGAGGCGGAAGTTTTGTCTCGTAAAAGTTTCTTGCGGCGAGAAAAATAAAGTCTGCAACTTTAATTTTCTTATGTATAACTTATGTGTGTAATAATGAGCTACAGGGCAGCCAGATATAAGGTAACAACAGATGTTGTAGAGAATAAGAAATGCTGCCATTTTCTTTTTCATGTCAGGTGTGCAGGTAGAAAAGGTGAAATGAAGGCTGTGGTTAAAATATCAAACAATTTAGTGCTTCCAGGTGGTCGAGGTGTGCATGAAGCCGACCATATAGACCATAGAAACTGTTGAAGGTGGATTTACTGATGTTACATTTAATCAGGAATTCCAAATAGAAAAAATAAAAACCATGAGTAATTTTGAAAGAAAGAGGTTAAAGGCTGATTTATTTTTGACAGATTCTTTGTGTGATGATTCTTCCTCATTTCTTCATATTATAGAGTGAAGTTTTCCAAGCAAAAATCTCTACTGTGTCACTACAAAAGCTACAAAAATGTCTTACTGCACATGAGGTTTTTTTGTTGACCTTTTGTTTATTTCATTAATTGATACTGTAGCTTAAATAATATATCTATTGTTGCTATGGTTACCTGTAGACCTTCAGCAGTGATGTAGAACTATGGTTTAACTGTTGACTGGACTGTTTGTGTCCTGGTGTTTTACTGGGCACCTCTCAGCCAATCAGAAACGAGGATCTCTTGTAACCATGGAATAATTGCTATGCCAGTGATTCAGACACAGTGTATGTCTTTCTCTGCCGGTCCAACATATAAAACACACACGTCGGAGCGTGCTGTTATGTTCTGTGGCAGCACAGGTACGAGTGGCGCTCTGTGGGTGTGGCGCGGACACATGAATCACTGGAGGGACCTACTTAAAACACAGCCAGTTGTTTACACACAGTGCAGGGTTTCTGCGGTGAACGATGAGCGCGATCTAAGCGACAAAGCAGAAGAAAACACACACAGTCATGTAGAGTGGTCTTAGTGAGGACACTCATAGACATAATGCATTCCCTAAACTAAATGTCAGGCTGAACAAACGCTGGATGTGGACAGTTTTAAGAGGAAAAACACCTTTTACTGGTCTTGAACAAAATGGGTTTCCAAAAAAGCACAAGGCAACAAAAAACACAAAAGAGGTCAGAAAGCTACTCGTAAATGATCTTAAAGGGCAAGGAAACAGGAAGCACACAGGTGGAGGTATAACGAGAAACAGGTGAAACACATTAGGGCTGGGCAGGTAATCACAGAGGAGGGAAACTTCACAGGAAGCAGAGAGGCGACGGTAATTATTTCAAAATAAAACAGGAAACGAAACAAAAGACTAGAGCTACAACTAACGATTATTTTGTTGGTCAAATTATTATATCGATGACTGTTGATCAGTGTTTATCAAACCTGGAAATGAATATGTTCTCGAATGTCTTGTTTTGTCCACAAACCAAAAGAATTCACTTTTAATTCCTTTGTTATGTGGAGCAAAGAAATTAAGAATATATTCACGTTTAAGAAGCCGAAATCTTGTTTTAAGAATGAAAAAAGCCTAAAACCGATGAACATATTATCAAAATAGACTACTCAGGATATTACACTAAATGCATAAACCTCATTGTTACCCTAACCACAATTCAAATCTAAGCCCTAAACTGAACATTTTCATCAGAAATGAGGTTCAGCCTCATTAGGACCATGTTTTTGGCCTTCATGAGGTCTACTGCTCCTGACAAGGTTAGTGTTAATGCAAAAAAAAGTCCTTAAGAGGTGACAAATACAAGTACACACACACACAGGGCTACATTATCAGTCCCAGGATGTGACTTAAGAGCATTTGCATATTCAACAAACCTGTCACATCCACAAATGTACTGCTGGAGCCATCTGCATTTTCTTTGAAATAGATTCATTTATTAAGTGATGAATTAAATATTTACAGAGTGACAATATATTTCTGTCACCTACACAATACACACGATACGCTCTCATTTGTAGTATTTAATGCAAATAAAGCCTGTTTTTTACAGGCTGGTCAGAAGGTGGAATGCTTCATCTGATGTCAGATTACAGAAAAAGGAATAGAATACGGACAATAATACAGATTATAATAATTTGTGAGGTGTTTCTCTACAGTGGGGGAAATTGTTAATCATGAATCCGTGTGCTTGTTTATGCTTCTTAATACGGCTCTAATGTGTCCTTTGTACATATTCGACGGTATGTTGGTGGGTTTGCCCTCCAGTGCCTCCCTGACCCCCGCTCATTGTCTCTCATTGTCCCTCCCTTTGCCCTCCCTCCTCTTCCATTTCCAACGACTCCCTCCCTCTCTCTCTCTCACTCTCACTCTCCTCTGGTCTTCCTCTGCGATTTATTGCACGGGGCAGGCAGACAGCAAAGAAACCTCCCTGTATGGAACGATCTGTCATCTCAACATTATCAGCCAAACACACCGCCTTCCCATATTGTGCTACAAGCGCTTGGGCAAATTGCTATTTTTATGGGACATGATAAAGGAAATGCTACCTTATGTTCACATTTTTTACTGCCCGGTGTCAGAGTGGGGCATGTTGTTATTCACTGTGTTGGAAAGTAGTTTGTGTAGCGCATGACGTGTGTGTGTGCATGTGAATGTGTGAATGTTGCCGGGCGGGTTAGGTGAACGCGAGAGAAGGCGAACACGAGTGTTGTTGTAAAATTGTCGACCATTTAACAGTCGTGCAGGGGCTTGATTCCGTCGATCCTCAAGTCATGTCAGTCATAATAGCGATGAGGCACATGAGCCTTGCATGGTTGGTTTTAATTAGAGGGAAAATCAAGAGTGATAGATTAATCTCAGGTACAAATGGCGACACTACTGTGAATGGAATATGTGTAATTTCAGTTTTTCAAAAAGCAACGCAGAGACGCATTTTTCTTTTTTTCCGTCAATTAATGTTTCGCTCGTAAAATCAAGAAGTTCAAAAGTCAGGAAGAGTGAAAGGGCAAAATAAAATGAGAAATAAAGAGAGTGTGTGTGGGGGGGGGGGGTTAAAGTCAAACCTATTAACATGTTCTGTGGGCAAAACGAGTGTATGTTGACTTCATTTCTCCTCTCCTCTCCTCTCCTTTCCTCCTGTCTTTTCTCCTCCTTCAATCCGTCTCTCCCTGGGCCCTCGGCGTGCCTGACAGCCAGCGCTGCGCCAAACTGACAGGCCCTCAAACCGTGGCCAAGAAAGCGAGCATTAATTAAGTCATTGCCGGACTGTAATTTCCTTGAGAAGTAAAAAAATTTCCTCACACGCGAAAAGGTTACCAAGACCTTTTCTGTGTCAAAATTACCATGCGTCATGAATATTAATGCGCTTAATGAAGACAACCTTTGGTTCATCAAGAATGTTCCAGTAGCA
Source organism: Solea solea (assembly GCF_958295425.1). Taxonomy (NCBI): domain Eukaryota; kingdom Metazoa; phylum Chordata; class Actinopteri; order Pleuronectiformes; family Soleidae; genus Solea; species Solea solea. The sequence continues at coordinate 18,207,361 of NC_081153.1, forward strand.
GGTGCCAAGCTGATAAACTCACTCGGTGAAAGCTGGGTTGTTGTTTTTTTTCTCTCTCTCTCTCTCTATCTCTTTCTTCTTTTTTCCAGTTTTATGTCAGATCCTTAGAGAGTCAGTTATTTAAATCAACATCTTCCTATCAGAATGTACTTGCGCACATGGAAATAACCGTACACTGCTTTTATCCTTGGGTTTGTCTCTCAGGCCCGCAGGCTTTGGTCATCACTTTTCCAAAGGAAATGATTATAATTTTAAATCCTTCAGTCTGAGTGAGAGAATGAAAAAGTGTTTTCACACATGCCTGATACTTTTCTGTTGGATTTAAGTTCAATCAAACCTGTTGACAAGCCAATTATATCCTGTCTTTGACACGTTTCAGGCGAAGTCAATGAGAAGCATTACCTTATAGTTAATAGTTTTGTAGTGTAATAAAAGTTTTTTATTTTATTCTAGAGGTTTACTGTTCATTACAGTCATTCATGCTTGTGCCTTGCTGGAGGCTTAAATGGATGGTGAGGCAAAGCAGTGAAGTTTGACCAAGTCTTTGCAAGGCTGACAACTATAGCCCTTGTTTCTATCGAATCGAGTGGAACGGAACGATTTGGCACAGTATGATACTTATTTTTCTGCGTTTTCCATTAGGAATAATACCTAAATAACCAGCCCCATAGTCTTCCATTTTTTGGCACCGTTCCCTTTGGGTACCAGGGTAAAATAGTATGGTAAGGTCTTACTCCACCCATGACAGTCAGCTGATTGGGCGACTCCTGCCTTCAGTCTGTTCTCATACAAAGGCCAATGCCATGATGGAAACATAGCCTATGACCACACAGTAATAAATAAAGTTGCATTTCGTGGCTAAAAACCTCAAGGTAATTGCGACACTTTTCCACTATACAGTTCTAGCACGGCTCAGCTTGGCACGGCTTGACTCTACTCACTTTATTTAGCTTTTCCATTAGTGATAGTACCTGGTACCTGGTACTTTTTTACCATCTGCTCTGGTGAGGTTCCAAGCGAGCTGAGCCGATACTAAAATGTGACACCACTGATTGGTCAGAGAGTGTCGTCACTGGAAGAGTCATTAGCGTGACATGCGACACAAGAATCAAACCGAACAATGCTGAACTAAAATAGACTTAAAAATCCTGAAAACACATGTTCATCTACAACATTTAGCAATGGAAATGTCTAAAATCACAATATTTAAGAGAAGACTAACATGAAAAAGATCGTGAGCCAAAATTTTAGTTTAGTGATCGCTGAACTAATCCTTCAGTTGAACTGATGATTCTAATGATTCAGTACACCCAAAAGAACTGCTTTGCTCGTCGTTAGTTTGTGTTTTTGTGTGCCCACGATAAGGAAGTATTGTGATTAATACTCTAACATTGGCGAGAACTGTCATGTTAGCATTGGCTTATAGAGCGCTCATTGATTTGACTCTGCTTTTTGACTTTGACTCCCTGACATTGACGCTAGTTCAACAGCACTGGTGGGGTTTTGTCGATAGCTGATAAACTCTCATTGCTATGATTGTTTTCAGCCTCCAGAGATTTGCCTTGAAGATGATTAAGCTCGTGCCCTTCACATGCACACGTACAAAAACATCCACATCCAATGAATTGGCAGCACAGCGGTGTCATCACTCTCACATTGTAAGCTTTATTTAATGATTTATTGAATCGTGAAAAAGTCAGTGATTGGTAAATGGTTGCTGTGATAGATTTCACTGAGCAGGAACAAGTCACATATATAACGTGTCACATATAAAGCCTTAGATCTCTGAGGACAAGATGCCCCCTCTGCTCCGCCTCTTCTGCATCCTGCGCCGCCGCTGCCTGTTATTTCCGTTGTGTAATTGAGATGCAGAAACATTGACAGAACTCATTTACTGCGATGGAGAAATGTGTAACGTGGAGGAGAACACAGATTATTACATGAGCCTGCACGTACACACACACACACACACACACGAACATAATGACAGACAAACAGACACACATGTTGGTAAAAGAGAATGTAATTTGGCACCATTTTGAAGAGGCTCTTCAATTGTTCCGCAGTGATTTGTATCTGGGGTCTCGTGCAGCTGCAGATGGGGAGATGAACAGAAGTGGAATCATGTTGTGTCACTGTCTCCTGAACTGATAAAACATCGTGCGTGTGCATAGGTGCTTATTACGATGGCTTAACATCAGTACACAAACAGCAACAGAGAGAAACCAAAAAGTCTTATTTCACCAACAAATCTCCTCTGTTTCTCGCCCTCTTTAACAAAATCCCTCCTATTCTTTTCTTCCTGCAACAGGATGACAAAGAATGTGGTTCATCCTCTTGAGACAAAGGACCTCACTCACACACGCATGTGAATACTCTCTCAAACACACACTCGGCGAAAAAACACAAGAGCACCGAGGTCTGCTGTCATACACCTCTCATTAATTCCTACCTGTCAGCCGGCTCCCCCTACCGTATCGGCCCCCCGAAAGGTGACAGCTTTCCAATGACTGACAAAGGCTCTTTAGGTGATACAGAAGATCCCTAGCAACCGCTGGCTTCTGTAAAGTGCCCCTCAAATGTCACTTTTGCTGCGCTGAGACGTGCACGTACACACACCCACACACAGTATTTTTAAAACAGAGGCCTCCTCTCAAGTCTTCAACCATCTATGACATCCAGAGGCTATGGATGTCACAGAGGCCTCAGCTCTTAAAGCTTTTAACATCCGAGAGAGATGGCGTTGTTTGACAGTGCTATTGGTGGATGCTATTGTTGTGTGTCGTTTTCCCGCCTGAGTGCATTATATTTGCTGGTGTGTGTGTGTGTGTGCCCCCCCCCCCCCCCCGTTAAGAGGCACATAAGGAAGAGCAAGAAACAAAACCAAAGTTTTGCTCTGTGTGCATTCTGCTGTCACACGCTGAGTGGCAACAGCACGGCTCACACTCGTTGGGAGCGGGTCAAGTGTATAGAAATGTTGTTGTTTTTTTTGTATTGACATCATTCGGCTGTCGGGGCTGATTCTATATTGCGAGCACATTTTTCAGTTTCCTGTGTTATAGTCAGTCGCAGTAGGCATGTGGAATATTTGACTGTGTTAAACTTCACACCTGAGGCAGTAAGAGGAGGAGTTTCATGTGCTTGTTGACCTTGTATTAGCACTTTTATTATAAAACAAAACCTGACTGCTGGAGGCACTGAAAGAAGGATCTTTTTAAAGAAAGATTGAGAGATCCAGAAAGTTATAGAATACATGCTAATGCACACTGAAGCTGTTCTGGTTCCACATGAAGGGTCTCACTAAGGCGTTCCATGTTAGTTATTGCCTAACAATAAAACAATACAACCTTTTTTTATGTACTTAAAGCAAGGGCCTTGGTTTATTGGAGTCCGCCATCTTTTGCACTGAAAAATGGCTCCACCATTAGCTCACGGATAAACCAACGAAGAAGGAGGAAATGGCAAACGAAGAGTGGGGAGAGTTGTGAAAGTGTGCTTAGTTTCTCTTATGCAAAGAACACTGGAGTTCCCTGACACGCATGGGAAAGGGAGGGGTGAGCAAAGGAGTCCTCTGTTTGTTGCAATCTGCAGTTTCATCATTAGTTGTCCCTAAAGCCCCTTTTCCACTAGTTTGGAAATGTCTAAAATCTCCTCATTTAACAGCGGAGTCTGGTGTATTGAGCGAAAGCCGGCGATCGCGAGACAAATCCCAACCCATTCTGCCGGGTTTTAATTCAGTGACTGTGTCAGACGGAGTCTGTGCTCCGGTCATGCAGGAAGTACTGAACTCATCTTTTTAATGAACTGATTCTAATGATTCAGTGACACTGACCCCGCCCACATTGAGGAGGTACTTTAGTAATGGACTGATACCAGACTGAGTAGAGTAGAGCCGAGTAGTGCTAGAACTGTAAAATGGAAAAGCACTATTTGTTATCATTGTCCGTTCATGTGGTAGTCATACCATAAACTGTAAATTAACAATGGTAGATAAAGGGCATTTGGAACACCTGCAGTGTTTGAGTGGAAATGAAACAAAGCATTCCTCATAGAAATGTAAAAAAGTGAAGGTCTGAGTACAACTACATGTCAGGATCAAGTGCAATCATGTACCAGAAAACCTGATGGTACAGTTCAATGTTTCTGTCAATTTCCTTTCGTAGTCCAATAAAAGTGTCTCAGGAGTGAAGATTCACACAGTTACATCAGCAGTGTCACTCTACGATCACAGCTCTATAATTGTCCGGGCCAGTTTCATGACGTTGCATGTGCTCTTATCACTTTGACCAGTTTTCTTTACACCGCGCGTCCACTCAAAAATAAGATCTTCCTTTGAACTTGGTCGTAAACCGTCGCGGCGTCGCTATAAACCGCAGTTTTGAAGTGAAATACGTGTGAGTGAGAAGGAGAGGCCGAGCTTATCAAATGTCTCACACACTGTGACTCAAATGAGAATCACAACAGGATATCGCCGCTGAAAGAGGGAGAGGTCTTTGGTCTGTTGGGACGCTGAAGTTCTTTAAACTAAGCTCAACTGGAGGATTTTGAAATGTACACAACTGTTGACAGTTTGTCAGCACTGATTTTCTTCTTTATTCTTCATTTGCCTGGCATTAAATGCATTGTTTTGGAGCATCTGCTGTAGATGTTGCTTGTCGCTGATGTCAGAGTAAAAGTTGAGATAATCTACTAATTAGAATTTGATTTTAACCCTTTAACACAGAGCGTATCGCAGACGACGCGTTCACCCGAGCACACTTCGCATTACCGTGATTACGCAACCGTTTGTGCTATCGGAAAAAAACCCATACGGTTTCTAAAAAGCTGAGAAGTTGCACGTCAAAGCCAACATGTGGTTATCATGGTAATGTCAATGCAGCGTCTTTGTCACCAGAAAGGGAAAAACACCTGTACATAGTTTCTGCCTGATGCCTGATTTTGGACAAATCTGTTTTATTTTAAATATGTTTTATACCGTTCAAATTTCAAATTTAACATGCAAACTCCATGCACAAAGGCCATTGATCCGACCAGGGCTGTAAATTGTAAATAAAAAGTGAAAGTTATTCTGGAAAAATGGACAAAAGCACTTACTCACAGGACATTTACTGGCCCTTTTATGGTTAAAATAAGCAAAAAATAAGTCAACTTATGCGTCTAAAGGTTAATAATCAGAATCAAATGGTCTTAATGACCACTTTTTCTTTTTTCAAACCGTTTTCATGCACCTTCACACAGCACATCTTTGTGCAGCACTGTTTCTATAACACGTCTTTCATACCCACTCACATGCCTCAGGAGTCACTCAGGGTTAAGTGCCTTGCCTATGTACACACTGACATGTAGACTCTTGGAGCTGGGAATCAAACCCTCGACCTTTCGCTTCAAAGACGACTCGCTCCGCTACTGATGAGCCCCCTGTAGCATCACGTTCCTGGATTGTAACCTAATTTTAGAGCTTGTTAGACAAGTTAAATTAGCCTGACGTTAATATCTGCAGACAAAATGAGACAAGTGGATGATCTAAGATTTTTTTTTTTTTTTTAAAGTGCCCCTCGAAGTAATTATCCTACGAAATTGAGCAAAAGGATTTCACATTTTTATGCATGGACAAGATGTCATGCAGGTTTAAATTTACTCCATCAGTAAACAAGATGATTACATTCAGTAAACAACCACAATGTGACGAGGGCTCGGGGCTAATTCCAGTCACAGAGTGTGCAGCCCTACATTTGAATGCAAATTGATGAATCAGTTTATATTCTTTAAAACATTCTCATGTTGCTTCCAATAATCAAACTATCAGCTGCTGATAGTTTTGTGCCCCAAAACTCTTACTCGTGACTTTCACGTGTCATTCATAACAGGTGAATGGCTGACAGTTGCATCATAGGTTTGAACTTTGACCCCATAAATGCTAAATGATAATGGAGCTTCCATTATCATTTATGTTCTCCAACACCAGGGCTCCTGTAAGGAATTGTAACATGTATATAATATATGTGGCTCGTGGTTCCCTGCAGGAATTAATTATGTAACCTATTGTAGCATTCCTCAAAAGTTCACAGTGCATGAAAAACTTTATACGCATGGCCTTCACCTTTACAGGCTCATAAAATTGTAGAGTTGTGCTTCATTTTTTTTTTTTTATACAATGTGATATAGATAATTTATTAAGACCAGCATATGTTAATGACACTCTACATGAGAGAGACTTTAAAAAAAAATTGGGTTTGATGTCCACTCACAACCATGAAAAGGTCAATAATATCTTTTAATACGGCCTCTAATGATATTCATGCTCTTAGTCTCCACCTTTAAGTTGGACTCTGTGGATAACAGTGGTAATATCACGACTACTGTGCTTAAAAATTAAACTGAGGTCTTGTGCTTTCGTGAAATACGTTGTCGTATCTCAGCAAATACAGGGTATGATTTAGTGGCACGACGTCAGTCATATTTTCTGACGCTTTTATAATAAAATCTCCTTTTATTTCCCTTTAACCGGCCGATTTTTCATAGAAGCCTCTGTTTTTGTTTTTCTGTTTTTTTAAAAAAGGGGGGGGTGCACTTCTGGTGAATTTACGGTGATACAGTTTATAAAATGTAGTTAAAAAATGTATTTTGACGGTGTTATGTTGTTTTAGTCCAGATCAGGGGTGTCAAACTCAAATGACCAATGAGCATCTAGTCTGGTCAAGTGGGGGCCAGTCCAACACAATATCGCTATTAATATAATTATGATCATATTTTACAGAATTTCACAGCAAAAGTGCTCGACAATTAAAACTTGGGTAACACTTTAGATTTGGGAACACATATTCACCATTAATGAGTTGCTTATTAGCATGCAAATTAGTAACATATTGGCTCTGAATTGGTCATTATTAAGTACTTATTAATGCCTTATTCTGCATGGCCTTATTATACAACCAGTAAGCCATTAACTAAGAGTTTTCCCTCAATAACCTCAGAATTATTGCTTATTAGTAGTAAGTGAGGAAGTTGTATATGAATTACGATCTCAATATGCTTTGCTTAGTTTGGACTTTATAAGGTGGTAGTATCATCACAGAGCGTTGTATAAATGATGAAAATCTAGAGTCATAGATTAGTGAAATTTAACCATACAAAATCATTTTAACTCAACCTTTTGTTTCTGATTTGTTCTGTTGAGTGAAATTATATCACCAGAAACTTTACAATTTGACCTGTTTATGTCACACACTCCGGTGAATATGGGAGAAACATGTGGCGGTGATTGTCGATACACACACTGCACGATGAGGTCAGTGCTGCGTGTTGTCAGACTGCGGCAGCTCCTGCAGCTCCGCCTACTACTTGATTAGGCCGGTGTGACAACCCAGCAGCCTGGTAAGGTCAAGCCCTACAGAGTGTCAGAGAGGTGAAATGATGATGTATCTCTGTGATGCCTCCGTTTTTCACCTCCTGACTTTGTTGTTTTTCTCCTTTGCACGACTGTCAACTTTTTTCGCCCGTCTGCCTGGGGACGCGTCTCCCATCAGAGCTTGACAGTCCAACCATCTGTGTACGAGCACCACGTTCACCACGTCTGATTTCATGTTTTATTATTGTATGATAATGTTATTTAATATAAGTAGCTCTCTCCTCTGAATGACTGTTTAAATTCCTGCCGGAAAACAAGCTTCGCTGTCAAGTGTTTTAAGTGATTTAATTTCTCTAATGAACAAAGTGACATTCTGATTTGATGTTTAACTGTTGTATTACATTGTTAGTTAGTACATTACACACCGCTTTTGCTTTTGTTGTTGTCAATTATCCACCCTTGGTGCTACTTTTATCTACTTCTCTCATTCCTCCCATATTTATTCACTTTACCTGACAGTGGTGAGGCTGTGTGTCCTCACTGATGATTTTAATGGCTGATATAATGAAAATGTCTTTAAAAAGAAAAAAAAAACATTTGTTTCAGTGGTTGTTTTTGTCGTTTGTTAAAACAAAAAGCTTGTGCAGTCGGTCACATCTGGTGCACGCGATGAACAAAGTTTCATTGACAGACATCTGTTCAATTCTGCCAGTCGTCGAATTTTTTATGTTTTTAGACGACTTTGAGAGAATTAAGAGTACATACACACAATAAGCTCAAACAGTCACTTTATTAACTCACATACGTTGCATTATTTAATCCCAAAACCAAAGATGCTCTCTCCTCAGGACGATGTCAAGTGACTTGAAGGTGACAAAAGGCGCTGTGATGTGGTCGTCTCGCTGTGTCTCTGCTGCTGCTGCTGCTGCTGCTGAAGACATGTCTCTTGTTGTTAGCATGTCATCGTGTATTCTTCAGCTGATAACGTTGCAGACATTGTCGGAGACGCCAAGGTCACAGACGTGTCTATTCTCAGCATGATCTCAGGTATATTCTCCACTTCCATCAGCCAGGACTGCAACCAGTCATTATTTTTAATTATCGATTGACGTGTCAGTCATCATCTCCGTTAATCGATCACTTATTTGGCTCATGAAATATCAGACAATGGTGAAAGATGTTGATTATAACCTCCCCAATTGTCTTGTTTTGCCCACAAATCAAAGATATTCAGACTATCGTCGATGCAAACTCTCTCTGATTTGTCTTTTTGTAAAACCAGTGAATCGACTGTGAATCTGAACAATGAAAGCATCCGTCGATTATGGCTGCAGATCAACTCTCGTCACAGAGAGAGAGAGAGAGATGAATCTCAAATTAGTATGTGACTCAGGATGTCACAATGGGATGTTGTTCTGCCAGATTCTCATGTGTGTGTATGTGTCTCTGCGTCAGCCTCCCTGTACAAAAGTTGCGTGTGTGTCTGTGTATACACACGTGTGTACTTGTATTTGTTACCTCTTTAGGACCTTTTAGAACCTCAGCGGTTAAGATCAGGGAGAAAACTTAAATTGTGGATAGGTTAGGGTTAGTCAATAACTGCTTATGGTTAAGTTTATATATAATGCTTTTGTTTAGGTTGCCCAACTAAATGGGAATCAATGCACTGTCCTTAGAAGAATAGCAGCACCAGCCTGTGTGTGTGTGTGTGTGTGTCTGTGCTCAGGTGGCAGATACCCGAGGTAAATCATTTCAGATCCATTTATTCAGAGGCCTGTTTGCAGACAACACTTGCACAATGCTGCCAAAGAAGTGTCACAGTGTCAGCGACTTTGTTTGCAGCTCTGACCCCCCCCCCCCCCCCCCTCCCCAGCTGCCACGTGTGTGTGTGTGTTCATTTGTAAACATACACTGTATGTTCACACATACTGTAATATATGGCTTTATTCGTGTGACATAATTTCGGTGGCTCTTATTCAGAGAGTGTGAGCGAGAGAGAGAAATAACAGCAGCAGGGGAAGCTTTGCTCTCTTTTGAATTTCTCTTACTGCCGCGTTGCTTTCAATGACTCCTGCCTCAAATCAAGCTTCACTCTCAAAGTGCGAGCGTTAATTGAATTACTTTAATGAACAAAACTCAGCGCCAGAACGACGCCGTCTTTGATTCTTAAATAGCAAATTAATTTTTTTAAACGACTAAGATCAAATTAATGGTATTTTTAGTCGGAGAGCGTTGATATTTTTGTTTGGATTTGACAGCTGTCGTGTTCTGCGCTCAGACTGAGCTCGTTTGCGCGCGTCGCTCAGGCGCTGACAGTCGGTTGTGACAGTTGTAAAGTGTACTTGAAAAAGCGCGCGGCTTGGACACTCAAGGCAGCCAGACGAAAGATTTGCAGGCTGTGATGTCTGCGTGTCAAATTACTTATCTCACTAAGCATATGCCGCCACTTCAGAATCATATACTTCAAACCGGCAGCCTTCAAACGCGTCAGAACGGACCGTCTCATTCAACACATCAGTCATTTAGCCACCAGCAAAATGAGCGAGATGTCATTTGCACTCAACAAAAAAGCTTGGCGAGACATTTAAAGACGCTCTTGATGACTGTTTCAATTTGGAGAGACTGTTAATGATATCCTCTCTGCTGTGAGTTTTTTTTTTTTTATGAAGATGCAAGTGAACGAGAGGAGGGTTCTTACGTGCACTTCAGCGATGGCTTCGCCAATTATTAATTTGAATCCCGAAGACAATTAGTAAATCACCGTGGCAGCCATTATCAAGTGTTTTTTTTTTTTTTTTGCCCCGATTGCCCGGGTTTTTTGAAGAGCGAGCCAATCTTTGGGGTGACTTTATCCTGCCACCGGTGACAGAACATAGAATAATGAGCGCAATCACACGTTTTCTGTCAATAACAAAGAGCTCAAAATAAGATTGTGCAAATACTGTAATACTGACCCAGTAACAGGAAACCAAACAAGCATTTCTTTTTTTTACTTATTTGACCCCTGCTGTGCTTTTCTTTTTTTCCATATTCCTTTCTTTGAGACACACACACACACACACACACACAGACACACACATAATGATGCACGGATGCAACACACCAGACCTTGAGCTGCAAAGCAAAATATTCCACTTGGTTCGTAGTGTTTGAAATGGTTAAACTATTTCGTTGCACTAATTGGCCAGTGTCATTCCTGACGTTTGGATAAACAGAAAAAAAAGAGCAAAGGCTGAGGCAAATGGTGGCTAATTAAACTCTGTGTGTGTGTGTGTGTGTGTGTTGCAGAGACACAGAGAGTTTCCAGCTGACAAAAACTTGGAGTGACGTAACATTCAGCTTGACAAAAGCAACAACTTATCACGGCGAAGGGGAACTCAACGTAAAGAAGTAAGAAAAAAAAGAAAAACCAAAAGAAAAATCAAGTGTCTTTGAAATCCTCAACCTCTCTAATTGCTGACTGGGAGAGAAAGGAAAAACAATCATCTCCCACACTTTACTTAAAGCCAATTTTGGCAGGAGCAGCAATTTTAGGCTTGAGTAGTGTTTTAATCAGGTTAGAAGTTTCTCAGTTTCTGCATTATCCTTCTTTATTTCATCAAGATGTTCAGTAAAAAGCAGGCAAACGTGCAGATACTGTGTGTATATGTGCACTACAGTATATATACAGTCAATCTCATCTTGTGTTATTCTTCTTGACCATCACTGCTGCAAGAGATGTGACAACAAAACCAACCCAACTCATTTTAAAGATCAAATATAGTATGTAACATTTCTGAAAATATTACTTACTTGTGTAAGTTACTTGAATATAATGTATTTATCTAATCACACCATTCTTTTGGACTTATTTACTTATTAAGGCCAAAGATACTTTAGATAATTTGACTTGTTTCAAGGTATTCAAGGTATAATAGCTTGTTTTTTTAGAGGCATTTTTTTGCAATGATCTAAAAAAAAATCCATAGAAACTGTATTTATGTTTAATGTAAACAACCATTATGGTTATTCTGGTTGTCTTTTTTTTCTGTCTGTAAGTGCACAAGGGAGCCACACACAAGACAACAAATCCCATGATGCCACACTGCTTCGTGACGTCATCAAATGAGGAAATTTTTTTTGTAGTGAGAGACTGCTAGCGACAGAATTAACATACTATGCTTTTAAAGGAAAAAAGCTTAAGAAAGACCAAAGTACGAGACACAAACTTTACAATAAGCTGAAGAACGCTTGACCTCTGACCCTTAGGGGGGGACATTTGTTTTCAGATATGTAGCATGTGTGCTGGTCCACCACATCGTCCCCGGGGGGGCGATATCTTGCTCGCCACGTCGCTGCTACTCTGCCACACCGCTTCACCTCGTGTTACAGCCCCTGTCTGGCGGACACACACGTGGACACACACACACACACACACACGCACACAAACACAATCCCTCAAACCTCCCCCCGCCCCGCCCTAACCCAGCCCCCACCTCGCCTCTGTCGCATTTGACCACTTGTCAGGGGATGTTTATGGACCATTGTTTGCAGTGCTGATGATCATTGTCACTGGTTGATTCCATTACCCAAAGCCCTCTGATGGATGGGGCCTAACCTGACGTCCACTGATACCAGTGTCCTTGACCACTGGGGCAAACGCAATGAGCAGAGGGGCCAGTTGAGAGAATTGTATCTTTTATTTACCTTTTTTTTTGTTTTACCCACAGAAAAGATGCATCTCTGTCAGGTGTTGTTACAGTGGTTGATTTGCAGGTGTCAGTCAGGGCAGAGATGTGGGAGGAAATAGCTTTGGATCTAAATTCCAAACGTCGAGGTGTGTTTTTAAAGTCTTTTCTGAAATGTAAAGCACAAACAGCGTCAGGGTGCTCTTTGATGTGATGACTCTCATCCGTTTCACACAAATTACTGGTTATAGACGACGACGACGACGTTGCCTAAAATAACTGCTCTAAGACCTTTATTGTCATGGTTACTGAACAAATTATGTTTGGTAAAAAAAATCATTATCACCCTTAAAAAAGGAAAAAAACAAAACTGTGTTTGATTATTTCAGAATAGGTGGAGAAGATTTTTGCAACGACAATCACGGAGTGGATTATTTTTGTTCACGTATCAATAATAATAATAATGTCGGTGCCATGTTTTCTTTTTGCTCTTTTACAACAACTTTTACTAACACATACATTTACCACCTATAGCTATAAACCATGACAGTGGCGGCAGACCTCTCTCATCTCATCTCTTTACATCATGTTGTCTCTGCTTAGTGAAGCATTTAGGTCATATTTCTGGATTTTACTTTTGCTGTAATCTAATCCAGTTACTTTGGCCAGGATTGGAGTATCATATCCATTCATCCCGAGGAACACTACAATTCTTGATTGCTGGGAAATATCCACAAAATGGTGCGGTAACAGGTTACAAACCACATACTGTAACTGACACACAAGAGGAACCGCGCTTTGAATCCAGGTCTGTTTGCAGACAGAAGCTCTTCTGTAACCTTAACTAAAGCTGTGAGGCAAAAAAAACATACAATTAAAAGTGAAATAATGCTGTATTCAGTCCATATTTTATTGATATACACACTTACATGCAAATACGTTGGCGTCAACATTCAGTTTTAACATAATTTGCAACCTGCCAAATACATATTGTTGTTAAACAAAGAGAAATATAAAGAAACTTGATTCTATTGGTTCCACAAATCTGTACATTTCACTTCTGTCATTGTCTAGCTTTGTGTGAGTCTAGAAGGACGTGTTTACTGTTGAATTCTTACTGTACCATGAAACTTAAACGTAAACAAAGTGAGGGCGATAAAACGCAGCCCTGTTCATCAGGTTTTACGTGTTCCCACGCTGACATTAATTCATATAATGTAAGTTAAACATGGAGCCATGAACGCGACAGTGATTCGCGTCGCTCGCCTCTTAATCGCATTATCACAGTGCATTCAGAACACAAGTGACACTGAGGGGTTTCCCTGTGGTCCGGCCCCCCGCGGTGCTCAAGTGTCACAGCATCATTTGAAAACATTTCTCCACAGTCTCGCTGTGAATCTGTGAGACGTCACCCCAAACAGACGAGCTCAAGGTCAAACGATGTTTTTCCTGAATTCAGACGACTGCAGTTACTGATGTCGGAGGTTTGACCGGGGCCGGCGTGTCAGTGAGGGATCAGCCGTGTTGTTGGGGCAATGGTGGATGAAGCGAGTGTTGATTGCTAAAACATTTACCACGGGTCCAGTTATCGCCATTTGTCACCGAGCGCTGGCGTCATTGATCAGGATGACACCGCGGGCAGAATGTGCAGTTAAAGACACATGTTTCACAAGCTTCTCCCCGGCTTCTCCCCCCCCCTCCCCCCGCCCCAAAATCGTCACATAATGACTTCCCATTATTATTGTGAACAAAGACAGAGCCATTTTCCATCCCTCTGATCTCTTTTGTCAACGCATCGCCACTGGACAGATTAGGAAATAGCTTCCTGGATCAGACAAAATAAGAATCTGAGAGGGAAACAAGGCCGAGAGTCTGCTCTCTGATGTCAGTGTCGTCTGGATAGTTGAGTCAAACCATTTCCACGACGACCACGTGGACTCTTTTGTCCGTGTTCCTTTAAGACAATAAGTGTACAAGAGGAAAAAAAAAAACAACAAAAAAAATAAGGCAGGCTAACCCAAGTCTTCAATAAAACAAACATTAATGGCATTGCGGTATGCAAAGCTATGCTAATTTTATGCACGCTGTCAACCCGCATAGTGGCCGTTCTTCGCTCATTTCAAAAGATACGACTGCAATTAGACGACAGCTGATTGAAATCATTTGCGTTTTATGATTCCGTTACTTTTGAGCGCTGACAGGTCGTTGCACAATTCCCTGACAGTACGTTTCCCCCGCACGCCGAGATTAACTGCTATTATTGACCCCCGATGGAAACCGACGAGTAACACATTTCAAACAAACGGCTCACTGTGTCGGTGATTTGCATGCGGCGTGTCATTTACCATATTCCCTGATTACCTAATGATATATGCTTTAATATAACACGCACACACAGAGACTGCTTTCAAAGCAATATGGACGCCATATACCTTAGCCGTGACTTAACGTGTCGGAGACGGAGAAAAATTGAGATGATAGTTTAAGGGCTGAAGGGAAAAGAGAAGTCTTATCAGTTAAGACTTGCTTTGTATGTCGGGGTTTTTTTTTCCCCCCTTCTCTCCTTGGAAAGCAGGGGTGCAGTTGATGAATTCTTAAGCAGATCTCGCTGATAATTGTATTTCATAACTGTCATGTGGAGAGGGACTGTCCGCTGAGAAGCTATTTGTGTCACTGCATCTCTTTCCCTCTCTGTCTCGCTCTCTCTCTCTCTCTCTCTCTCTCTCTCTCTGTGTCTTTGCAGCCTCTTCAATAAAACTCAAATCACGACAGAGATTGTTAAGTCTACCCCCAAGATTATTAAATCCAAATGGAGAATTTATGGTTGACACTTCATAACAATTAATCTGAGATGCTTGATTAATAAAGTTCGCTCACCCCCTCTCTCCTCTCTTCACCCTCCCCATCACTAAAGTTGTCCTGTTTGAGTGGGATGGAGGAGGAGGAGGAGGGGGGGGGAGCAGACATACGGGTGGCAGGATGGTTGTCAGGGACGACATGAGTGTCATTCTTTTTGATTAATGGAGCATTGTGACCCCGCCCCTAACCCTCCCTCTTTCCCAGCATGCCCACTCTCACCTCTAGAAATCCCCCCCCACCACCACCACCATCACCACCACCACCACCAACCCCCGATAACAGGTAAAAATAGATGTGGGCCAACTTAGGTTTCTCTATTTGGATTCATGCTCAACGTGATCTGATGGGGGGGGAAAGATGGTGAAGTAAGGAGGGATGGACAAAAACAGCAGGTTAAATTAAAACTCAGGAATTGGTTAAATAAATGAAAAACACATGCAAGGGAAGATGAAGATAGGAACGATAAAGAGGACGTGACAAGGAACAGGAAGGAGAGGGAAAAACGAGGAGACAGATTTTTGGAGAATGTCGCCTACCTAACCTTGTCACCATGTTAAGTCAGCTGTGATTAATTAGTTGAGTGAGACTGAGCAATTAGGTCAGGAGTTTGGGTGTCCATGCGTATGAATATGTGTATGCTCACATTTCTTTTTTTTTTTTTATCTTTTCATTCACTAACATTCACACATTTAGTTTTTTCCAGTCCCTGTTTTTCCTCCACGAGAACACGATGAGGCCGGACTAGAACACACACACACACACACACACACACGGCTCTAAATCAGTACATTCATAATTATTATAATAATACACGTTAAAACACACACATGAACACAGGTGCAATTAAAGGTACAAGTTAATACGAGCTGAGCATTTCACAAATGATAAAGGAAAAGTGGGAGTGGCCTGTTTCCCTTCACATGAATAATAATTGTTCTCACAGTGATTAGTGTTAAGGATACTTTTCTAAAGGTTGTGTAAAAAACTAAACAAAAAACAACAACTACTTAAATCGTTTAAGACTTTTGTATGCCATTTTTATTTTGTGGCGACTTCCTGCACGACTCTGTTCTGTTCTTTTGTTTTTCCAAATCCAGTTTTAACATAACACAATTTCCTGTTATTTGCGCGACATGTGAGCAAAGCTCAGACGAGGTGTCGTCGCACAAAATAGCCGGATAATTTTGAAAGAGTGTGAGGATAAGAAAACCCTTAGACAAATCCCTGAACCAGTAAAGGCTTACAAAAGATCATATTTAACAATGATGGCTATATATTTTCCTTTTTGCAATTAAAGAGTCCCTCTGTGTAATTTAATGCTTCTTTTCAAGTGTCGGGTCCCCTGAGACTTGGCCTGTAGCTATGCCATCGCTCTTGGTGATTATCATTAATGAATGTCGGCGAGGACCATCCCTCAATGTGACTAGGGAGGAAACACAAGCCCTAATTAAAGGTTCCTATTCATAAATATATGCCTCCAACTACACGGATCGACCAGCGCTGTGCACACAAGTCATTTTAATGTCAGAAAAGCACCTTTTTAAGAGCATTTTCTTCCCTTAATGTACAACACACCCGCAGCACTGACAGATTTTTGCCGCCAAAGCCCACAGCGAGGGATCTGTGCAATTTGAAATTCGCCGACTTAAATTTAGGAGTAAAGCTGAAGATTAGGATGCTCTAATTTGACACACAAGAGGAGGAAAAAAAAAATCCCTGACTTCTAACTGTGCTGTCACAGTTATGAGACATGTTTTTGCGGGTTATCCTCAATAGACTGTTGTGTTTGCAACACGGGAAGTTATTTCCAGCACGGAGATGGAGATGTTTCACAGATTATCTTACAGTACGTCACTGTGGAAGAAAATAATCTCCGTAAAAAAAACAAAAACACATTTTAATGGTTTTAATTGCTCCAAATGTGGACTGACAACAGCTGTTCTCTTGCAAACCCTACAGTGCACTGTCACGTCACGTTCCCAGACTAAACTATTACTAATTGTTGTGTGAAGAAGATAATGTTTGGGTTTTTTGTTTTTTTTTTGTTTTTTTGGGAATCCACTGGAGCTCAGGAAGTCTTGTCGGGAAACGAGCTCGGTGTTTGGCTGTTTCTCTTTCCTCCTTAATGGCTGAAAAGTGCTAATTGGAGTGCACGTGTCAGAGAAAACAAAAGGCATGGGAGGAGGAGCGGGAAGCAGCGACCAGACAGGCAGGTATTTTGAAACGTGGAATATGTCACTTTCTTTCAGCTGATTTGGTGAGGATTTTTTTTTTTTTTTTTTTTTGCAAGGCTGTTCCGGGGAAGCGGGAAATCTCTCTGTAAGCGCAGATGAGGTTTGGCCTGTTACTGTTATGTCGCTCGTGTTTTAAAGAAGTAAATACATAATAAGTGGGGGGTAGACGCACATTTTCTATTCTGCTCGACAACATTTCCGCACTTGGTGTAAACAAGCCGAAGTTGCTTCACAGCGGCGCTCCCTCATCACGGCAAATCCCACCAAGGCTCCACTCCTTTTCATACACTTCCGTCTGTCACTGCTGCACAGTATTTTCATCACAGTCTTCGTCCAAACTGACAATGTAATAATAATAATAATAATAATAATAATAATAATAAAAAAACAGAGCTCAGGTGGGGATTACAAACCTTTAATTGCACTGTCAAAACTACAGCAACGCATGGTTTTATTTAAGTCGACGTGTTAAACAAGTCGTGGAAAAGTAAATCTCTGTAAAATATCAAAACGTCTCTCTCCTGCTCTCCACACTCACACTTGGCACTTTAATTATGCAGCCTTATCTGATAGATGTGGAGATATCGCTGGTGTCAAAGTTAGAGCCTCCTCTTTATTAATTTTTTATTATATATTCTTATATTCACGCTGTCAATGAGTGTCTGGAATCTGATAGGACACATCATTGATTGAAGATTACTCAAGATTATGAGGAGAGGAATTATCATAAGCTGTGAGCCTTAACTTATTTGAATGACATTAAGGGGGAAAATATTACTCTTTATTTCAGGAGTCGGCTGCTGTGGCAGATCTTTATACAAATATTCAGAATTTTTTTTTTCCGAGACGCCAAACACCACAAACTCCTGACAGTGAATTAGCGTGGTGCCAGCAGGGCCTGGATCTTTTGAAATCCGAGGGTTTATGGCTGTAGAAGAGCTTGGGTGATTAGCCACAGGCCAATAACACAACATTCATTATTTATGAATTAGAAGAGGTAGACATTAAATTCTACTTTTGGGTCGGTGAGATGTTTGTCATTATGCTGCGCGTTGCCACAGATATCGCCCTAAAACGAAACTGAAATAGAAATAAAACAGTGCAGAGGAGAGAAAAAAAAAGACTTGTGATCAAAGCAACACATGAATATGTTTAACACTGTTAGTCCCAAATTTACTGAAACACTTTGTTTACTGCTGTCAAACAATGAAATAAAATAAGATAAAATAAAAACGTGTGGTTTTAAGACACAGTTTAAGTGATGGATCCGTTTAGTGCTCATGTTGGAGGATGATGTGAGGCTGTGTAGTGATAATGATCAGGAGACAGAGACAGTGAAGGTGTTGAGGGATTGAAAAGACAGAAGGGAAGGTACAAAAAAAATGACGCGGCTGCTGCTGCTTGTTTTGAATGTTGTTTCTCTTTTCTGTCTTTTTTAAATCCACGCTGCATATTTGTTTGTGTTTCATGTTTGACTCGCAAACCTTGACTTGAAGAAACAAACTTAGTCTGAGCTGTTTATTTTAGATTTCTTTTCTTTTTTTTTTTACAAATAACGCGTGTGAGATAGTCAGAGTTTCCAGTTTACTGAAAATTGTGTTAAAATGCGCACAGCAGGCAACAAAAATATGACAAAATATATCTTAATCTGCCATGATATTTCCAATATTTTTTATTCTAATGGGAGCTGCAAATAATCATAACCCTTTTACAGTATTTACAAGTCAAAAATAGTATTATGATTAGTATTATTTGTCAGGCTGAGTGTGGGTCCCTCACCTGATGTGACAGTGAGATCCTGTAGATCTTATGGAACACTTTCTCCACACATGGCCACGTCAGACCTGGAAGAAAAGAGAGAGAGAGAGAGAAAGACAAAAGAAAGTGGAGAGTAATGTATGTAAATATACAGTACATGAGGATACAGGGAGGTCCTCGTCCTCTCTGAGGCGGCGTGTTCACGCAGACGAGAAGGAAACACGCTGACATGTCATAACGCTGTCACCGTGTCACAGTCGTGTGCAGGAGGAGAGGCGTCATGTGTACACGTCGGTGGTGGAGGTGGTGGGGGGGGGGGGGGGTGTGGGGGAACCACTGTTTGTGTGTTCGCCTTTTGTCATACATGCTCATGGGTTCAGGCAGTAGCATCGCAGGACGTGTAACTCCTGTAACAAGCGATTTGGATCACGCTGGTGTGTGTGAATGTGTGTATACGCTACGTTCACATATATATACACACACATGGACAACTGTATGTACAACTCCATCGGTGTGATGCCATGTAATCCGTCCTGTTACAATTATAGAACGGTGTATTTTATTTGTGTTTACGGCAGCAAAAGAAATCAACAAAATAATGTGTTTTTATCACATATTTAATACAGAAGTAGAGCGTGAATCCTGCTTATGTCCTCCAGACATTTCAGTCAGTGCAAAGGTGGCTGTTGCCCCTGCCTCTTGAACTCCTTGTCCCCCCCTGCTGGCCTAAGATCAGACCCTGCACGTGCTTCCTCTGTCCTCCTAAAAGCAAAGAGGAGTCTGCTCAAATCAGTCACTCAGCACCACAAATCAGTGATATAGATTAAATAGTTCATGTTGTTTTATTAAGAGTGCAGTTAAATATATAAAAGAACATATAAAAGATAAAAATATCTATAAATAATAAAAATATATTAAAGATATTTAAATGTTTTAATCCATGACCCCAAAATTAAAAAAGGTCTTGTTTTTGTTCTTCTTTATTCTGCTTTCTTTAGATTGTTATCTTTGTCCTATTTCCTCTTAAGAAATGTTGACTGCTATTAACTTATATACATATATATACATATAAATGTGTGTGTGTGTGTGTGTGTGTGTGTGTGTGTGTGTTATCTACAGATGGAACAATGTGGCCCTAAAACTGAATATGAAGTTAAATCAACAACAACAACAACAAAAAAGCAGGATATTATTTAAGTCAGCATAACATCAATAAAATATCAGTGTTAATAACATAATTCAGGACACCATGTTATATTAACAGGGACTAAAAGCAGTAATATCTGTTCATGTGTGTTATATATATATTATATATTATATATTATTATATATAACGTGCAGCTCCCTGTTCCTGTGTGCAGACTTTTGGGATGGAAACGTTAGTGACGTAATTGGGCTCCATCAATCAGCAGCCTGCTCTTGTTTGACAGACAGGGACAGACAGATGTTGGGGCGGTACTTGCTGTTTTTTTCCGCTTCTCTCCACATCATCGACCTCGTGTGTGTGTGTGTGTGTGTGTGTGTGTGTGTGTGTGTGATGTAGATCACCAGTTTGGCACCGCGCGTAAAGACGCAGGAGTCTCACATCTTTTTGTGTGTGAGTGTGTGTGTGTGTGTGTGTCTGTGGACGCACACGAACAACTGCAGCAGCAGCAGCTTTTATATGTCAAAACCACGTCTGTTAACAAAGTGACAAAGTGGAAAAATGAATTTCTTTTGCAACTCACCACATCAGATGGAGTTGGCCGATGTGACTAATCCGGTTTAGTGTAAATGATCCGCACCAAATCTCTTTGAGCCCACAGCCTGGTGAGTCCAGTGTCCGAGCGCATCCAGTGTGAACTGAGCCACTTCTCTTGCCATCCAAGTTGTGTTGTGATGATCACCACACCCTCTGTCATGAAAACACCAGCTCCTTCTGCTTCTTCTCTGCTGCAGGTGATATGATGGCGTCTCATTTCAGGTGAAATTAGCCCGCCTGTGCGCCCTTTATAAACACTTTATGCAGGATAATAGTTAGGATGGAGTGCATATGGGCTGTTAATGGAGCCTCTCGTACATTCGGAGCCCCTCCCCTTCACCACGAGCCTCAGTGGAAAGGTGTTTTCAGATCGATACGCAGCCTCCTTTGTCCCACTGAGGAGGTCACTAAAAAAAATACCCACGCAACTTTTGAGACAGGGAGCACACTCACACTTTTATTCTTAAAGCTTATTTTTCATAGGGCAAAAAAAAATCTTATTTCTTCTTATTAAAAAGGAATCTTATTTTCTTATTGTTATTTGTATTTGTATTTATATTTATATTTGTATCATAAAGGCAGGATTTGGTAAATGTGTGTTGCTAAAGCTCTCACACAAACTTGCACGTCAACTTTTCGTGGCATCTCTCATCCCAAGTTGTGTCCACGGATACGTCTCCTGTAACTGTGTGTGCGCGCGTGTGTGTGTGTGCGCGCGCGCGGGGACAGGAAGGCGTCGAAATGAAAGCCATCCCAGTGAACAATTAGAGCAGCGGATTGACAGGTGGGCTCTGACTGTCAGGGTGACGCTTGTGGAGGGGTGGAGTAAAGCAGAGGCCGGAAAGGCAGCTGAATGTGTCTGTCTATCAGTGGGAGCTGTCTGAATTGCACCGCGCATCATCCACCGATGTGCGCACGTTTCCACTGCGGAGAATTAAGCCGCTTGTTGTGGACGCTCGTTGCGCTTTCGTGAGAATAAACAACAACAACAACACTGCACAAAGGCAACACAAGGAACACTAACAAGAAGAAGAAGAAGAAAAAGAAGAAGAAGAAGAAGAAGGAGAAGGAGAAGAAGAGGGCACGGTGTGCGGTTTCAGAGGGCGGGCCCGCTCTCTGTCTTCTCTCTGATGACTTTCTGAAAAATTTCGTCAACTGTCCATATTGACAATCGGGCGGAAGGCGCTTATGTGAGTATTTCATTATCCACGCGTGTTTTGTTTTTATAGATTTCTCCTCACACACACACATACACTTAACTGACTGACACGCGCAGTCCGATTAACGTGTCACTCTTTTCTCGTCTCCTCTCTTTTCCCCCAACAAGACTGTGTGTGTCTGCGTGTTGGACACCGGAGCGGACACCTTGTCGCACGCGAGCAGCGTGGACTCCTCTTCTCCTCTCCTCCTCTCTTCTCCTCCTCAACCACCACCACCGCCGTCACGCGAGGAGCTGAGTTTTTTTGGTGTGTGCTTTTTTTACCTCCACGTTTGCCGTGAACAGAGGTGTGAAAGAGTCCGGTGAGAGGTGACGCGAGCGCGGCGAGGACGAGGCACAGACAGCTGTCCGTGTATCTTACACGTCCTCCACTCCACGACAGACTGAGATCCGCACGGAACTGCTTGGTTTTATTTTTTTATTTATTTATTTCGTTTTCCTTTCTCCCACCCAGTTCTCAGCCTGCAGTGAGTTTGTGTGTGAGGAAGAAGTTAATGCACGAGACCATTTTTATTTTGTTTCGCTCGTTTTCTCAGCGGACAAAAAAATGACCAGCGGCGCGTAAAAGAGATTAAAGAAGAACAAAAAAGAGACTTCCTCACTCCTGCGTGGGAGCTACACTCTGACCAACCCACAGCCACGATCCCTCTCTCTCTGTCTGTCTGCCTGTCTGTCATCCTGCTGAAGAACTGAGGGAAACGCTGCTCCTGCTGCTGCTGCCGCTGCTGGCTTTGATTTCCTCCCGTTGCACCGGTTTCCTCTCGTCATTTTGTCCGCTATTTTGATCTCTGCATGAAAAGTCAAGCGGAAAGTCTTGCAGCAGCATGCCGAGGAGAAAGCAGCAAGCACCGCGGCGGTCATCAGGTGAGCCCCGGCTCTGCAAACACACACACACACACACAAACAAACATCTCCATCTAAACACACACACACACTTTATCTTTCCTGTGTAGATTAAACAAGTTTGCACATGAGTGTGTAGAGACAATGCAGGACAACACAAGGACACACACACGGACACTTGACCACATCTGTGTCAGTGTCTTCAGTGTGTGTGGCTTCACTTTAGTTCTAGTAGTTGTGTCCGTGGATCAGAACACGCTAAGTTTATTTCCACTAATCTTGTCAGGCATGCTTTTGACTGGCAACTGTGTTGTTTCATTTACGCAGGCATGCGCCTCTGTGCCAAATCTGCACGCATGTGTGTGTATGTATGTGTGTGCGCGTGCGCGTGCGTGCGTGTGTGCACTATCAACACTCCATGGAGCTGCTGATCCTTCAACCAGGTTGCCAGCATTGAAGTCCCCCCCCCCCCCCCCCCCCCCCAACAAAGCTCATCTTATCTTGTTTTTACAGGCGAAAAGACGTGTCTGATGTGTTAGTGGGGGGAGAAAGAGAGAGAGAAAAGAAGGAGGAAGGAGAAAAGAAAAGCTGCATATTTTCATCCTGTGTTCCGCTCTGGGTTTTTTTCTTTTTTTTTTGCCATCCCTGATTTGATGCTTGATTGATCGCCTGTCACGCGACTTCCTTTGATCTATTCACTCCTGATAAACATCAGTAAATCATTCACCACAGAGACACGCATGCGCCCGGTAGCTGCTGGACTCCCAGCCACCTCACCCCCCACCCCCCCTCAAAGGAGAACTTTTTTGCCCCCGCCGAGGAGCAAGAGAAAAGACAAACTGAAAGACAAGGGAGGGGAGAGAAAAAAAAAAAGTTCTCAAGAGGGATAAATACTTTGCGATTAATACCCTAAGGAGGGGAGGCAACGGGGAGGGGGGGTGCTGGGGCGTGACGAGATCACAGAGAAGCATCCCACACATGAAGTGTGGGGTGAAGTGAGGAGGTTACCTCTAATGGTCACTTCAAACTCCTGACCTGACCTTTGTGACCATCTCTTAGAAACATTCAGTGTTGTGTTAAACGCTGGAGACACGAACACGTGTGTGATCACACAGAATATGTAAGAGTCAAGTTGAATTTAAGGAGATGTTTTAAATATTTAACCTTCTGCTATCGTTATTTTTTCTTTCTAAAAGGGGGGGAAAAAAAGTCCTTCAGGAAAAGTAAATAAATACATTCATGTCCTGAGGGAAATTCTATAGCACAACACTTTGCATTTTGACAGTCAGGCCTATACATTACCGTGAAGCTGAGCAGACATGAAGCGCTGCCGTGTGAGAGAATCGCGTGTTTTTTCCCCCCAGAATCCATTTGATGTCCCTGGGAGACGTGCGTGATTGACATGCATTTCCAAATGACGGGGAGGGGAGAAAAAAAAAAGGGGGAACCTTTGAAGTTCACGCAGTAATGACCAAAGCCGAATAAAACAGCTGTAGAATGTTAAGCAGGCGCTGGAAATGTGAGGTTAAGCAGACTTAATCAAGGTTGTGACAGAAAGACTTTGAACTCTGTGGGGCTGTAATTTCTAATTGACGCACGGCTTTAGTGATGGATGGGGAGAAATGTGTTTGAAGCGCGGGCCTGCACGCTAAAAAAGTGAACTGTGTCTGTTTCCACCTCAGCCGTGAGTGATGGTGAAATCCCCCAGAAAGGAGGCAAACAACAGTGTTGTTCCCTGTGTTTCTTCCAGTGGTCGCCTGGAAGTGCACGCATGGCCCAGTTCCTGCTCGGCTTTGAAATATTGATTTAAATGTCTGTTTTTGTGACAGACACCGACAGTGGATGACATTGTCTGTGCATTATTTCCACTGCTCGATGTATGGTCAATCCAAAACACACCTCTAGTGTGTGTGTGTGTGTGTGTGTGAGAGACAGACAGACAGACTCTTCTGTGCAACTCACCTACAAACGCTGGCTATTTTTACAATGCATTACCAGATATTTCCACAACCCAGATTTGTCACTTTGGAGTTGCACTAAAACAAAATGTTGCATACGCTCATAAGAGAGTGAGAGTGAGAGAGAGAGAGGGAGAAGGAGAGGGGGGTTTGAATGGCTCTTTGTATGCCATTTCAAATGGGAGCGTTTCATCAGTCACAGTGATGATTTTAGACCCTGTAATGGCGCTGTACCCTATCTAGATTATGACCAGTGACAATACATCAGTGTTCTTTCATTTGGAACCACATTACTGCATCTGTTAGTTTTGGCAGTTGACTTCAGCGCAGTGCTATTGGAGCAGCAGAGACTTTTGCTGCAGTCATTTGTCGTCATTTTTTCTCTCTCTCTCTCTCTCTCTCTCTCTCTCCCCTCCTGTCTTTTCTCAATGAAGTGAAGTGTCGCTCTGAGACGTTCCTCGCAGGAGCTGAGCTAATTACACAAACGTAAACAACGCGGCGAAATCGAGTAGCGGCAACAAAAACATGTTGTGTAAAAAAAAAAAAAGAAAAGAAAAAGAATGATGTAGCGTTTAAGTTTCCCCTCTTTGCCCTAGTGTCGTGTGCTTGTATTCCTTCTGATGACGTGAAATTGAAACAGGAAATAGTGCAAAATTATTTTATCACTCAGTGAACGTGCAGCATTTCCATCCTTCAGCAAAACAAATGACACAGATTTTCTGCTCTCGGTAGATCTGGTGCCTTTTCTCTGTGTTACATTAACTGTAAATGGAACATCAATTTGAAGACCTTGACTTCAGGCCTGGAAACTTTTATTTTCCCGTATTTAATTACAAAGATAATTCTCGCGCTAATTGCGACAGCGGTGTGTTTGTTTCAACCCCTGGCTGAAAAGAGCTGTGATTAAAGCACAATAACACCTTTTTATTCAGGGGAAAGTGGAGGCTGAGAAGTTTGCAGTAATGAACGGGTTTCAGCGGTGACCCGTGACACTTGAGCACATTTTCTGGTGACTGTTTGAAGAAAACTGAGCACATCAGACTGTTTTAGGGCCATTATCACGTTTAAATATGGCAACCTCCTGTGTATATTACAGCAGAATAAGCAGCGATTACTTTTAATTGGTGAATGTGAGACTGTATATATAAAAAAAATATACAAAGAAGCCATAATTCTAAACTCGCCTTGATACTGAGGTTCACAGGTTTGATTGCTGTAGGAAAATTAATGACATTGCAGCACGTCCTCTTTTGCCAGCTAACATATCTTAAATCAAACACTGTCACTCTAAGTAATGAATCTGTCAAGTAATCATTCAACACATCAGCGCGATTACAGTGCGACTCTGCGTTAAATATAATATTTATTCCACATCAGTTAAAAAGTCGTAACTGCAAAGGCAATAACATTGTTTTTACTGCCCTCCCTGCGCAACGTCCACGTTTGCCGACGGAGGCGGCGCAGGAGGAAGAGGTGGAGCACAAAAAAAAAGTCTGTGTGTGAAGAATCCACAGTGGGACGCACCGGGACAAGGTTGTTCTGCAGAAAACTGGCACAGGACGTGAATGGAGAGGACAGACGGAGACGTGTGTTCCCTCATAACTAAACATAGTTTACCCCCTTTGTCTGCTGCCCGACATGCTCAACATTAATCAAGTATTCAGGTTACAATCAGTAACGGGATCGCGCTCATTCCTCTGATATACATCACGTTGTGTGTCTCCTGTAAACAAACTCCCAGTGCTACAGTTTGAGGGTCTGTCCATCGCTCAGAGCAACACGCGTTTAATTAACGCACGAGGCGACGCTTGCACCGACCGACCGACGGACACGACAATGAGCTGCGTGCGGATTCAACACACTGCGATGACTTTGCCTTGTGAGCTCCTCCTCCCCCCCCCCCCACAAAAAAAACAAATTCTGCTTTAATGCCACCATCACCACCTCAGTTCAAAGCAAGTCTCTTAATTATGACTTGAAGGTTGGTGGGTGGGTGAGGAAGGAGGGAGGGAGGGAGGGAGGGGTTGAGCTTTCCCTTCCTTCCCGACGGCATCGTTAGCCGCAGTCCCTAATTATCCAGGTAGCTGACGGTTCAGTGACAGGGCCCCACCGATTAATGCTGACAAATTCAGCAAGGTGTCAGGTCTGCGCGCTGCCTTGATATAATCAACTCGGTGTTAGCCACTTCTCAGATGCCCACCCCCAGTTGTTCCGCCGTACACTCAGCGGCAGAGGTTGCTCGCCGTGCGACGTGACAAATGGAAATGCGTGACTTTTAAAGTCAACACTCAGCTGGACACCGGCGGCCCCCGTAACAACATTATGAATGGTTGTCGTCTCAAGCTGGGATAATTAGTACATGTGCAGGTCTGTAAATACAGCACATACATTGGATGTTAAAGCTGCAGCAGAGAGAGGAACTCTCCATTCAGTTGATTGTTGTTTTTACTGCCGCACAATTAATCACTTTTGAATCTAACGTGTTACTTGACACGACGCAATTAGTACTGCAAAGGCTGCGATTTAATGATTCTATTTTTTTTTTTTTTTTTACTATGCAATTGTAAATATGTAACACACAGGACAAGTTCTTACTCTTACAATAGGATACAGACTAGTTAATGTGTCTTGATCAATGTCAGAGGATAAGTTCAGAAACAGAAAAACAACAGCAAACTGCAGAAACACACACAACATTCAAAGTAATTACTGTTACACCGTTGTATATTGAATTATTTTTAAGTCTACCACAGTGAACAGTAAACCAATCCGTGACTTATATTAAATTATACCGCTAATCAAATCACAAATGTAATATCGCAATTTCATGTTTGCCCCAAATCATTCAGCCCTACATACTTAACTGTACTTGATGTTACAGAGGCAATCACTCCATCACTTGTGTGTGTGTGTGTGTGTTTGTATTGTTAGAACCTTCATTTTTTGAATTTTATTTATTTTATATGGCACATTTCCATTGTACAGTACTAGCACGACTCAGTACCTTTGGTGCCTGCTCTGTCGAGGTTCAAAGCGAGCTGAGCTGTCTGCCGGCCACTGATTGGTCAGAGAGTGTCCGAGAGCTAATCGTCAACATTTAGCAAGGACATTTCATAAAATGTTCATAAAACAAAATCTTTCCCATGTGACGGAACAGGAGCTAAAATAAGCATTTTCACGACTCTGTCAGCACTGAGTGGGAGTTGTTGTTTATTGGTGTGTTTCTGATGCAGCATTTAATGACATTTTTCAGGGGTGGATGCTGCACCATGAGGGTGTGTGAGTGAGTGAAAACCATTCTGATCTGGTGATAAGGAAGTGTATGTAAAGTGTCATTAACACGTGACATTGACTGACGGAGTCAGTGGATACGTTGGCGATCCCACACTCCACTACACCCGTAGTTTCATTTGCATGTGTTGTCAGAGCTCGTAGGCCTTCAGGAAATCAAAGGCATGCGCACGCGCCGCGCTCTCTGTCCTCATCTACGTGGAGGTTAAGTGACAAATGAAGATCGATGACTGCTCTCGTGGAAAAGAGAGGCTCGGATTGAAAATATGTGGGAATTAGGCTCGCCAGCAGCAGCAGCAGCAGCAGCAGCAGGGTGACGATGTAAAGGCATTTAGAGCCGCAGCCACGAGGTAAAACTATCCTCCAGCTTAATGAGCTTCAGAGGAAGCAGGAAAACCTGGATTTTCACTCAAGCGCGACGCGAGGAGTTTTGACAAAGAAATCAAGGGAACAAGGTCGTTTTTTAACAGGAATCGCATCCTCGGCCTTAAATACATCCTGCATGGATTTGTTGTCTCTGATTTTTCGGCGGGCCTGTTTTCCGTTCACAAAGACACGCTGGCTCCAATTCAAAACAGCTGCAAAACAAACGCAGCGATGTACAGTAGGGACGCCAGATAATAACAGGAATAATAACAAGGGTGACATCATCCACATGGCTGCTCTGTAGGGGTGAAGGGCAGCAGTTGCTAATTACTGTAAAGGATACAGACCAAACTGAATTCCTCCTGCTGATTGAGTAAAGTAGCCATTTGGGTGAAGGGACGAATCCTATCACCGTGGAATCCAACACAAATACATGGATTTTACGGGGGAAAAGGGGTTTAGTGCGATCAGGATTTAGGAATTTACAATTTCACTGAAAACAGTTGAAACTTCATATTTCAACTTCTGTCTGTGTAAACTGTGGGAATCACAGGCGCCCCCGACGTCTTCCACCTGCTTCTGCTTCTCCACTCACACACTGGACCGAGCTTGACCAATGACCACAGCCGTCTGTAATGTGGACAAAAGGAATACGGCAAGGTGTGGAGAAAGAAAGGGAAGCAAGACGGGAAAATAATTAGTGAGGCATGATTTACGGATGGGAGGTCCGGAGTACACTCACAGGTCAGTGTGTAGTCAGTCAGGGGAGCGGCTGTTGTGTGTTTGTGTAACGTGTGATGGTATTTGAGCATATCTGTGCGTCTACACATGATTGATGCACTGTACACCAGGCTGACGCTGTTACTGAAGAGTTCAAGTGAGCCAGTGGTTGGCTGCTGCCATGGAATTTGCCTAAACCCAGAAGGACTCTCTCACATATTAGTCTCTGCATTTTGCTCCAGTGATCTAAGATATTACTGAGCTGCGTTATTTTCTTCTTCTTTTTTTTTTTTTCCAGTTGGGCACTTGATGTATTAGAAATTGCCACTGCGGCGGTGCCTGTTGCGGTAATCATGGTGATCAAGCGGGAGATAGGACTGGAGATACATGACCACCAGAGCGGGCACAGTGAGGATTATTACTCTGAGTACTCTCTTTTTATTGGATCTCTTGCTCTCTCATGGCCGATACTTGAGTCAAGCGATGGGTCAATTAAGCGGCGAGTGAAAAAGTGCCTCGGATCCAACAAACTAAACATTAACAACGGTAGCGACGTGAGAGGTGCTGCACTGCAAGGCCTGGAAGTTCTGTTCACCAGCCTTGAACATCTGGGTTGTAGTGGGATGTAAATGAGCGAGGGTGGGGGGGGGGGGGGGGGCGTGTAGCGAAAGGAAATAGAGGAGAAGAAGACAATAGGTGGAGGTCTGTGAAGAAAAGATATTAAAAGTGACAGATGAACAGGTCCTGAGTCGACGTTCTCCTGCAGCAGCTGTGACTGCTGCCATCGCTCTGACAGGTGTCAATTAAGAATTACTGCCAAGGCCCCTGTAGTCATTTTTCCCCCTGCCCAGCTGTCTGCATGTGTGGCTTTTTGAGAAATAACACTTTACCCTTGTCACTGCGTTAGTACTTAGCTACAGTCGCCCCCAGAAAATGAGTGCATGGCGGGCACACTAATCGATAACCAGTGTATTAGCAATTATTTTGCTCATTGATTTACGGCGGAGCGGCAACTCCCACCGTGTTGTTATTAGCCAGTGATTATACTGTATGTGCCGGCGCTGTGGTGCAGGCACGCACACCTTCACATGCACTTGCTGCTGCTGTTAGTGAGGTGTATTTGATAGAACACATGTAGGGACAAAAAAAAAAGACTAACATTAACATAAAGAAAGCATTCAGGGAGCACAAGCCTCTGTGCGACAAAGGCTGCTCTGGTTCCATAAGATCACCACTAAAATCGATTCTTTTTCTCTTTGGGTCATGACTCACATGCCCAGAAAGTGTCACCACAGTTAGTTGTAAACGATGTAAACATGAATTCCCTTTCTATTTGTATCGGGATGAACTGCTGAAATTGTGATTTTGGCAAATTCAGTTTGAAAACACAACTTCTCGTAGCCTCCTGTTCAACAGCAACAGGATTTGACCAACACATCTTCAATTAGACTGTACCGTCAACAGTGCCAGAGGGATTCATTCATTCATCAGTCAAATGACAGACACTGCGTTTTTAATCAGCGGTGTCACATCAAATTGATCCATTTTTGATTTACGTCAGTTATCCAGCAAAAAAATAACAAATATTTTCTCTCTCCAGTCTCTGCAGTGTTAAACTGCTAACGTGACTTTGTCAGTGACTTGAGACTATTTTCAGGAATGTGTGGAGAAGAGAGAAAAGAAATTTAAAAATAAAATGTAATAATCATAAAAAAAGAAAAGAAAAGAAGAAAGTTCTATAGGTGCTAACTTTTGCAGCTGAGTGTTTACCTCAGCAGAAATTTCATTAAAGTTCCCAACAGAAAAATGAAAACTTTCTAATGGAAAGTGAAGCGGCATCAATTCTTCACAGCAAACTTTAAAGTCATGCTGAAAGTATTAAAAAAAAAAAAGCAGAATGTGTTTGTTTTTCCTGAGGTGTTTGGTTCCTTTACTCACTGTGTATATGTTTAATAAACGACAGTGTTTTTCATCTGTAAACATCAGGCGGACGTTAACATGAGTCCAACACATGCAAACTAAGCAGCGGCTATTTGTGAAGTTCCCCCCCCCCCCCCCTTCACTTCTCTAAATTGGGCTGTGGTTGTACTGCATGTAGAGCATGTGGTGCTAAATCTGGCAAAAGCCAGCACTGTACTGTATATCATGACAGTTTTTAGTGCATAGCGACTGAGAAACGCTGGCCTCAGCATTTCCAACCCAGCAGCCGGTGCAAGTGGTGGAGAGTCAGAGGGTGGAAATTTTTATCCCCCGAGGAGTGTTTATTTAACTGATAAGGCGAGTTGAGAAGCAATGAATATCATTTTTTTGGACACTAGTTTACTGCAGATAAGACATCTGGGAATGGATACTGCTAACAGATGACACTGTGTCCTTGAGAGCGGACGCTGGGGAAGGTCACGCTGCAGCCTGGTGTACCGCCACTGCCATCTCTCTTTCCGCTCCGTACCTCTTCATTTTTATCTCGTCCTTTTTTCTCTCATCCTCTTTACTCATTTTTTTGATTACTGGCCGCCCTCTCTCCCTCTCCCTCTCTAAGTCTTTTCTCATCTTCCTATCAGTCATCAATCTCTATCTTACTGACTCAGTTCTCCTCTACCCTGCTCATATTTTCTTTCATCTTCCTCGCTGTCTCTAGCTCTCATCTATAGCCTTCTCACCGGATGCTCAAGAGTCAGTGAACTGGTTACAAGAACATGAACTCAACATCTGAAAAGGAGAGCGTAATACTTCCCTCTCTCAGGCTCACTGGTCTTGTTCTCATATATCACACACCATTTCTTTCTTTTTCTCCCAGTGGTCTGATTTCAGCGACATCCCGCAGTCAGACATCTGACTTGTAAAAATCCAAAAGGTCACAGGGCAATAAAGGGCCGTGTCATCTTCTTTGAAGTCTGAACACATGACTGTCACATATTTTTCCAAGAGCCCAGAGTTATCCATAAAGCATGTTGCACAGGGGAAGAATCAAAGCACTTTGTTGTTGTTCAGTTATGTTTGACATTTTCATTAAGAAAGAACGCCATTGACCGCGGCTTGCTCGGAGTAGACACTAAATTATCATCAGCTCCACTTTGCCACTTGATGGGCAGTTGAAAGGATGTATAAATGATCTCGCTTCAGCTTTGCCACCGCCCCAAAAGTTCTCCCCAAATCTTTCCTGAGCTGGCTTGTTGTCTCAGACAGTGGCAGTCACAGGGGGTATAAGCTCCACTCTGTCCCTGTAAGTCATCCGTCTCGGAGGACACAGCAGGAGTCCTCCTGTGTCTCTGCTGTCAGTCGTCACTGGCTGGATGTCCGTCCACCTGAGCATCTGTTACTGATTACCTGTCTCTTTGTTTGTCTCATGACCAGACTGTTGGCCTATTAACTTGTCGTCCTCTCGTCCATCTGCCTCCTCCCTCTTTCATTACCTTTTTTCATATTAAGTAAAGCTACTTGATGTGAATACAAAACAAACACGTATGGAAACGTGACATCTGTTTCAGCGAGTTGTGCAGTGTAACTGAGAACATTTAGTGTCAAGTCCAATCTGCAGGCACTTCATTTCACTGTTTCCACTTTATTTGCACTTCTTCACATGGGAGAGGAAGGTATTGTCATTTTTACTCGTTTGTCTGACAGCCGGGATTAGGGAAGTACTGCGAGTTTGTCAGGGAACCAGCGGAGACTCCTGGAAATCCATGTCCACGGAGAAAAACACAACACTATCGTAACTTACTCCTTTATAAAATCATGCATTTTCATTTTTACAATTTTAGTTCACGATACAAACAAGATACACAAGATATTCTACTTCTGCAGAGTGAGTAAATGAAACTGACTTTAGTGATCTCCCCAAAATGTGGAACTAGTCCTTTAAAAATTGCAATATGAATGATATCATTAGCAAAGAGTGAAACTGAGTGCTACACCAATTAGATAAGAAAATAAGGATGCTCTTCACACACCAGTTGTAATCTACATACAGTTATGACGCCTGTTATGTAATAACAGTGAATATTTCTGTATTTGATACTTTAAAGTGTTGTTATCTATCTATCTATCTAGCTTAAATTGTGGGCATTCTTGCATGAATCTCCAGTAAGTGTGACATAGTGACATTTTGGAATTTAACTAATGTGTTTACTGTCTTTCCCACATAGTTGGATCATTGTTCTCTAAATATCTCACACTGTCGAAAAGAGTTTAGAAAACTGTCACCATTGACCTGGGAGTGTGAAGTGATGACCCAACCGTTTTTGCTTCAAGCTACGCAGCAGCAACCTTAGTTGGCTAAAAATATGCTTCATAAATGATGTTGTAATTCTCAACGTTTGAGAAATGTGAAATTTGTAATTCATGGTGGTTCAGCTTTATTTTTGTATACAGTAATAAGCTACTGTACCCTCTACTTAACCCGTCTGTTACCATCCTGTCATCGCCGACAGGATTTTGCATGAATACTATAACGGCCAGATATTACAAGTCGAAGTGATCTTTAGAAAAAGGGGCAGAAACACTCAGCCATTGAATGTTTTTGGACAATTCTACAGCCTTAGAATCAAAATAAATCCCGACGGCCTGACTATCATGATGGTCATAACAGGGTTAAACACACACATTTGTTGACTTTAACTTCAAGAAAAGCAGCAAATTACCAAAGTTCATAACCAGCCTTTATGAAGGAAACATGGTAAACACAGGGTAATCATTTAGAGCTGCAACAATATATTGATTCATCGATTATTAATCGATTACTAAATGAATCGACAACTATTTTGATAATCGATTAATCGGTTTGAAGATCTTTTCATGATTAAAACAAGATTTCCGATTGTTTAAGTTTCTTAAATGTGAATATTTTCTTCATTTCTTTGCTCTGGTTAACAAAGAAATCATTCAAAGTTCATCATTTTGGTTTGTGGACAAAACAAGACATTTGAGAACCAGGTTTGACAAACACCGATCAACATTTTTTAAGTTTTTCTGTTATTTTATGGACCCAACGATTAATTGATTAATCGAGAAAATAATCACCAGATTAATCGCTTATCAAAATAAGCGTTAGTTGCAGCTCTATAATCATTCATAACCATTAAAAAAACAGCTCATAAGTTTTTACCCCCTATTATAATCAGCTGTGGAGCTGAAGGCTAGAGCGAACAAGTCAATGTAACATCCATCATTAATCAGTTTCAGCCAGAAAAAAACCTGGACTGGTTTGAAGTTGCTTGAGGCTTCACTGGTATCAGTAACAATAGGCTGCTTAGTATCTCAGCACAGCTGCTCTGAACAAAAAAACTGTCTGTACTTAATCAGCATGAGAGTGATAAGCTACGTCCTCCATGTGCAGGATGTGCCTGGAGAGGTTTGGACCGACTATAAAATGCTGTTGCAGTTATGCAAATTAAATGATTATTTATCTACATACAGTATATATATCGTCAGAATCAGACCCGTAGCGTTTGTCAGCTGAGGGAATAAGGTTGCGAGTCCCGGCAGAGAGGGTTAATCTTACTTGGTTAAACTCCACAAGCTGAAGGAGCAGAATGGCTTGAGCTGATTGACATCACATCGATCACGGCCTGTCATTTAACCCTGTTACCATGGACGACTTGTCCCTCCTCTCTGTTTATGAGGTTAGATCAGAGCCAGACCAAGGCAAGTGGCTGCCAAATGGCAAACCTCTGTGCATTTCAGTCAAGGGTTTTGTGTTTCAATACCAAATCTTTCAAGAGAGACTCATAAATCTTAGAGGTCCTGTAATGAGTACAAAAACGAAATGGTATGTGGTGCATTTTGTCCCGAGCGACAAAGTGAGCTGTGCTTTCTGAGTTGTTCCAAGGTCTAAATTGATTGCAAATAAATTTAAGGTCAAAGTATTTTCAGTTCTAGGAAACTCAAATCTAACGTGATCTGCTGTACAATCTTCAGTGGCTGTTGATACAGACTGATGAGTATCTGAGGCTAAAAAACAATCTGCCATGGATTTCAAATATGTCTCGAATATTTGACTCACGGCAAACCTGATATGAAGTCCTGATGTTGAGACAGAACATTAAGCACACGCAGCTTTACATGTCCGTCTGGATTAGGGGCCGTTCACGTGAAATGCAAAGAGGTGTTTTTAACCAAGGTGCTGGTGGGTTTTGCACTCCTGTCAAGTCTGTTGTTACTAAAGCTGTGTTTCCACCAAGTGGAACAGTTCGGTATGTTTTTCTTTTGCGTTTTTATTAGGAATAGTTCTAGAATAACCGCTCCCAACAGTTCCATTTTTCGGTGCCCTTACCATTGGGTACCAGAGCGATGGTACGATACAGTACCGGTGGAGCTAGACCCACAACAGTCAGCTGATTGGGCGACAAAAAAACCCCCAGTGTTTCTTCATCGTCCTTGACGTGTTGTTGAGACAAACAGAAAAGAAACGAGCTGCTGGATGTCCTCCTTTGTTGTCCGTTTTGTTGTCGTCTGTCGCGTTCAATGTCATCGCTTGTTGTTGGCGCACCGGTACAACGCCATGCTACGTATCTCACTAGCGCTAACCCCACCTTTACCGTTCCAAACTGTACCTTACTGTACCAAACCGGACTGTACCATGATGGAAACACGGCATGAGCAGCCAAAACCTGGGAGCTGCTCAGACGACTGAAGTTGCTGCAGCCTCACTGAAATGATAAATGCGTTAAAAAGAAGAAGAAAATCAACACAAAGACTGCAGATTACCAGCAGTGCTTTGACCTCAGCCAGGCTCTGCTGTTCAATACATGAGTCAAGAAAATGAAAAAAAAAAACAAAAAACATGCCACGTCATAGCTGTGTAACTCAGGAGCGCCTCCTGGATGATGACGGATCAAAGCGTGGACAAAAAACCAGTGTGACCTACTTCTTTGAAATGAGAATGAAAAAAGTAATATTTTTGGTTCGATGCAGACACACCCAAAGAAACACAGATGCAACGTCGCTCTTGTGTCCATTAAAAATAACCTTTGTGCGTGGAAGACTCAACATGTGGACAGAAAAAGACGCTGCATGTGAATGGCCCTTTAGCGTTAATTAAAAATGCACTGTTCCATGTCCTTACTCTATTATAAAATGACTTCTGAAGCGTTGAGGCACAAGACTGTGGAACTATGGTGGAAGCAGTGCTGATGACACAATCCTGAGTGGGTGAAAACGTGAACCCTCCCCTCAGTATTTTGGGATTTGAAGAGCTTGAGTGTCCACATGACCAGAGCCACAGAGCTAGACGGGATTGAGTGAGGCACTATTGTGTGTGTTGTGTGTATGTCTGTCTGTGTATGTGTGTGTGGGAGGGAGAGAGGGAG
Organism: Solea solea; assembly: GCF_958295425.1. Lineage (NCBI taxonomy): Eukaryota > Metazoa > Chordata > Actinopteri > Pleuronectiformes > Soleidae > Solea > Solea solea. Next base: position 18,243,672 of record NC_081153.1, read on the forward strand.
GGAGGAGGTGCAGAAAAGAAGCAATTGAAGGAGGGGCATAAAGGGGCGAAAACGAGGAGAAAAAGAGAGTGACAGCAAACAAAAAAAGAAGCAGGGAGGGAAGGGGGTGAAGGGGTGAGGGAGTGAAAAAAGAGGAGGTAGAGCAACAGAGGAGTGAAAGAGAAATGACTTGAGGGGTTGAGGGATGGAGGGAGAGATGGATAAAGCGGGAGAAAAAAAGGCAATGGGGAAGAAAAAGGAGAGAAAGAGAGAGAGAGAGAGAGAGAGAGAGGCAATGAAAGCAGTTGGATAGTGGAGGAGAGAGAGGGGAGGATGTCACCCATGGCTGCCACTCATCACTCACAGCTTAATGACACTGTTTTTTTCCCCTTTCTCCCGCTTCTTTTCCGTGGGAGAGGTGGAGGGAGTGCAACCCGCGCCCGATCAAACGGGGTCATTCAGAGTTCACCACCTCCAGGTGGGACCGTCCTCCACTGAGGAAATGTTTGTGAATGTGTGTGGTATGAGCTCAGAGGAGCGTCTGCAGCGGAGCACAGTTTACACCAGCTTTAGTTTCGCATAAAAACCCCAAGATGAAAGATCAAGTTGTTGTAATTATTATACACAAGGTAAAATGGATGAAATAAATCTATAAAATATAAAAAAACGTAAGTCTGGTAGCTCTGTGAACACAGTTAAATGTCAGTCTTTCACTTTGGTCAAGGTGCAAATACTAGCTCCAGAGTTTGTGCTCATGTGTTTACATGTGTGTACGACTGAAGCATGTGTGTTTATGTGTGTGTAAGCGTATGCTTGTTTGTAAGAAACCCGCTCTGTTGAAACCCAACTGTCTGTTGTTTCCTTCTGGGATTGGCCTGATTCCTAGTCCTGTGTTTGTGATTCAGTTTGTGTGTGTGTGTGTGTGTGTGTGCGTGCGTGCGTGTGTGCTTAGCTTCATTTGTCCTCTCACTCATTCCCGTTTCTGGGAAGCATCAAGCGTTTAAAACTCAAACGGCAGGATTTTTTCTCCCTCGCTCTCCTCCTCGCACCAAATTTGGGGAACAGCTGGGGCGGCCATGACGATGATTTGTCTCCCTCTGCCCGTCCGCCTGACAGGTTGAGACCATGCACACACTCACTCACATACACACACTCACTAATAGGCACATATACACACAATTAGATATGCACTCACAGTATCACAGACAGACACACACTCACAGAGACACAGCCGTAGACACATTCCCCCTTATAAGAGGCTGTGTTTCTCGGGGCACTGCCAAAACACTCTGATTTCCTTTAGCCTGGGCTGCCATACATCAGCTTGGGGCCTCCCAGCCCGGATGGCAGGGGCTGACAGAATGACATGTGTCATTTATCAAACGAGGGGCGCCAGGCCTCAGGAAACGAACAGACCGCCGCGTGACAAAGCCCCCAGAGAGCTCTCCTCCACTCACAATGATGGGAGTGTGTCATGGGATAGACACTGACAAATCTACAGAGATAGAACACACATAGATACACACAAAGCACGGGGAAGCACATATACACATGAGCACAGGCATCATATGTTGTATGACTGCACTGTTTTTTTTAAACCCATGTTTAAAGTAGAACTGTCACTTTTCCCAAAATTCATGCTCAAATTCTATTAGAATACATTCTGGTAACCCCACACACACACACACACACACACACACACACACACACCCGGGTATGCACTGCTGTTCTGAGGAGAAGGACACTACATTAACTTTTATTCATTTGGACAGCCTAAACAAAGCGCTGTCCAAAACTTGGCCCTAAACTCCTTTAGGAATGAGGTTCTGCCTCATTAGGACCAGGTTTTGGTCTCCATAAGGACTACTGGTCCTGTCAAGGCCAGTGTTTATGCCAGAAATACTTAACAAATGTAAGTACACATACATGTTCCAACATTAATTATTATTTCTCTTACAAGATTTTACGATCTACAGTGTAGAACCAGAAACACATGCACGCACCACATTTGCGAGGGGTTGGTGTTGTGAATGTCTGTGTAAAAAGGCACATTTTGCTCACTTGTGTCCACTGACAGTGACATCATCACATATGAATCAAACCTTTCCCTTTGAAGCCTCGAGATACGCACTTTGGCCAACACCATTTTGAGTTTGCAACCAGAAATCCACACGCGTCACCTGTGGATTTCAATCCCGTCAATCCATTTTCCTCTAAATGAGCACAGGTTTTTACCACTCATAGTGATTGTGACCACAGCATTCTCAAGAACATGTCAATCAAGTGAGAAGTAGGTTCATTTTCACCATAAACTTCCATTCAAACAGGGGTCTTTTTGCAACCGTCGCCACCTGGTGGCTAATATATTTTTACATCCATGTTGTCCTCATCTGGCACTTTTTATAAACAATCTACTTTTTCACATCAAAACAACATCATAAAGTCTTATTCAGTGTGGCTCTCACTATCTTACTTCAGATAGTCTGTTGTGCATTTAGACTGTAAATATAAACTTGGACAGGCTTTTTAACGTTTGAACTGTCCCTCCAAATTGGGTAAAAAAAAAAAAGTGACAGCCCTAGTTAAAGAAAGATAAGTAAAAACACGAGGCCAAAAGGATAATTTGTGGATTTTTTAAAACGCTGGCAGAGAATCTCCAAGCACACATACCCACACATGCACCCACATATCGTATATGTTTCTTTTGCAGCCAGAGACGCTACAGCCAATGCGTTTCCTGTTGCCAGCAGCAGGCCTGTCTGTGTGCCTGTCCTTCTTAATGAACGGTCACTGGCTGCCGAATAGGAACTCTCTTAGCTGGCAACAGCACTCTGTCCCCTTCCTTTCATAACCATGCCCACCACACAGCCACAGTATTCCTCTTTTCTCCTTCGTTATTTCTTTCGTCTCTTCGGTCGTTCTCTTTTTCCCTCTTCTTACCGCGCTCTGCCATGACCCCCCCGCTCCCGCTCCCCTGTTTACTTTTTCCTTAGCCCGTTCATTTGTCTTCATAAGCCTAATTTATTTTCTCTGCCAGTTGCAAGCTGACAGCCATCAGTCTCCCTCCTTCTCTCCCTCCCGCTCCCGCTCTCCCACACACGCGGACACGCACACACCTGACCTCCTGACACGTAGATAAATACACTAACATGTACGCACCAGCGTGCAGGACTCTTTCCCTTCGTTTTTATTCGTCGACTCTGTCTTTATTACCTCACAGACTCCTCTGAGGTCAGCCTTACAGTCTCATACCCTCTGTTTTACCCCTGTCCTCCACCTCCTCCAACCCCCAAAACCCTCCCCATTAACATTACAGAAGATGGATGTGTCTTCATAGCGGAGATTGATTGCGGATATAGAGTTATGGTGCCATTTATGTGTGTGTGTGTGTGTGTGTTAGATGGAGGGCACTTTGGGAGGTGGCGTCGGGAGCAGAAATGTGAGGGAGGCAGGCTTTTCTCTTGTTTTCCAGAACCTTCCAGCCGTTCGTTGTCTGTCCGCAGTCTGATATTGTGCTCTGTTGAAGGATTGCTTCCTCTCTTCCTGCCTCTCTCTCTCTCTCTCTCTCTCTCTCCCCGACGGTGAAGCTGTTCATAGCCATTGTATGCTCTCACACACACACACACACACACACACACACACACACTCGCATATACAGGCATGCATAGTTGGACACAGACACAATTAGTTTGAGTTACTACTGATACTGAGGCCACTTTGAAAGCTTAAAACATAATCTCCTGACTCTGTCCAGAGACGCTCCTTCTATCCCTAATTCTTCCTCCCTTTTTTATTATTTTCTCCATTTCTCACTTTATCGCCATGTTCATGAGGACGGGAGAAAAAAAAACACGTTGCTGTGCAAATACACACACACTGCAAACTGCTGAGTGCTTCGGCTTATGCTTTGCTTCTATTTTTTTTGTCGCACTACTTTGCTCCTCATCAGGCAATAAGATCCTAAAGTGGTGTTGAAGCCAAAGAGGAGAACTTTGTTTCATGGATTTAATCTCTGACTTGTTACTTGAGTAGTTAGAATGAAACAGAAAGTCTCGACGGTGCACAATTGTGTGAATTTCCCTGGTGTTAGAAGTTAGAAGCCCTAGAATGTTTGGGGTTGTCCTGAGCTGCATCCTGCCCTGATGGTTTCTGCGGCTAATTAATTTCCCTGATATGACTTTATGGTTTTCTTTGTCCGTCTGTGTGCATGTTGGGAAGGTGATGTTTGTCAGGTCTCTTAGGTCTTGTATCTGGTGGTTGGGGTGTTCTTGAACGCCTCACTGAAAAGCAGACGGGACAAAATATATAATCATGTTTGTCGTGTCCCGGTCTCTTAAATCAGAAAACGAGCAAAATCAATGGATAAGCTCACGTCAGGTTTAGATTTGATGAACTTTGACACTGATGAAGTTCTCATAGTTTTAACATTTATGGACTGGCAAATGTAGAAGGATCAACATCTACTTCTCTACACACTTATACACACAGCATTTTCACCCTCTTTAATAAACCTCTGTTGAGTAAAAAAGTAGAATAATCATTCTGTTGTCTGCGGAACATTCTTTATTTAGTTTTTTTGAGGCTGTGCCAGTGATTCCACCGTACAATTCAGGCTGCCTCCCTCCGTCCAACAGTAAAGCACCAGATTCAGTGGCGTATGAATGTGTACTTGCATGTTTTCTCTCTCCTTGTGTTGCCGTTTCCCTTCTCCATGTTTTGTTTCCACAGCAGTGTTACAAAGTGGACGGCCTCTGTGAATTCAGAGGAGGGCTGACAGCATAGAGAAGGTTGATTGATGGCTTATTGTGCAACCAGACACGGCTAGACCGAACTGGTTAGGTTGTGACCCTGTTTTGGCCTCGTGCCCTCCCAATTCTCTCTTTTTTGTTACATATATATATATATAAAATTCTCGACTTTTTTCCCTCTCCTTCTGCCCGTATCTCACCGTACCTCACACACGATTCGACACACACACACACACACAGTGCATAAATATACATGTATACGTGCAGACACACACTTCCTCTTCTTCATGCTTCTTCTCCACCACCCCTCCCCTCGTCTTGGTTGCTGCACTAAAGTCATCATCGTTGCCATCATTCATTCTTGGCTGTTTCCTTTCTTCCTTCCTCTGCCCACTGTGTTCTCTTTGTCACTACTCCTTCAGGACAGGTTTTGTCCCATGAGTCATTTCATCAGGTTTCACTTTGCAGCCGCTGCTCATTCAGGTCCATAAACACACGGTCGCTTCCCGGGAAATGCAGCAAAGAGGATTCTTAACGCACAAATCCGATGCCTCTCTCGATTTTACTTCACCTACCAATTTGTGGGTGCGGAGGAATGTACCAACATGTGTCATGTTTGACAAATTCATGAGAGACTAAGTTAGCCTAAACAGCAGGCACACTAGTTTAAGCTATGGTTCAGACAGTTTTCCCCCCCTGCAATGATTTTCTGTTTCTATTCTCCACACAACCATAGTGATTTATGGTAATTATCCATCTTTGGGGTCATCCATCAACTGGTTGTTGCTAGGCGATGGGAGCAGCTGTTGTTTAGTCGTGGAAAGCTCCACTGTCAGTGGCAATGCAGGTGAATTCAAAAGACAGCATTGATGAAGCAAGAATAAAGATTGTTAGATTGTTAATTATTTTTTTTTTTAGATTTAAACTGAATTTTATTTTTTTGACAATAACAGAATGAGTCACAAAAGTTAAAAGGTAAAATCTCCTGATGTCAATAACAGAAGATGTGTTTAATGAACAAGTATAAATCTAATTTGGGAAAAGTTTATACGTGAAAGAAATCTTAAAGATGGTAAAGAAATAGACTGTTTACCAAATGACATGTGTCTAATGAAGGCTAAATTGAATCAGTGCTTGGCAATGGTTGAGTAAATCTCACTCACATCATCGTGAATTAGCATTAGTAATGCTTTATCTGTAGTTAGTCCGAAAACAAACCAGATGGTTTGAGATGTATCTGCAGCAGCAGATCAACGTCAGATAGTTAGGGCGTTTGGGGGGCGGGGGGTGAAGAAGGTGGGGGTTGTTTGGCAGAGAAGTTGCAGCAGAAAGGCCTGGAATCCACGGTGCTGATGATCTAATGGCTGTTGTTTCATTTCAGAACAGGCAGGCGCTGACAGTTCAGGGAAAAGGTGATTTATAGACCACAGTCACTGTCATGGCGTGTTAAAACTGGTTCACGGGAGATCTGAACTAACGGATAGAAACAAAAGGATAACAAGAGAAACTTGAGAAGCGGTTTCTTTCTTTTTTTCTCTCTCTTTCTTTCTTTCTTTCTCTCGGTTTGACCCATTTAAAAAGGGGCTATTAGCATAGCATGTGTTCAAGTAGCTGCAAATGAACTGGAACATATGTAAAAGCCCACAGGGACAGCGCAGAGTTCTGGAAAGTGTAATTTATCTCTCATTGTGTGCACATTTGGGAGACGGATGCATTTGATAAGAAACGTCAAAAGGATCGTGTTCTCTTTTGTGAAAGAATCCAGAGCGGTCGCCGTGTAAATATCAAGTCAAAATGAAGATGTTGTCTCTACATGTAGCTTTCAGTCTGATGAGCAGATGTCTTGTTTTGTTTTGTTTTGTTTTGCCTCACCAGAAGCTTAGAAGGTGGATTTGTATGACTCGTGATGTGTAAGAAGCCTCAGAGATAATGTGCCATATGGTGGACTAGTTTATGTCGGCGGGCTTTTACATGTCAGGTTAGGAAAGCTTGGGGTTTAATATCGACTAGTAAATGGAATAACACTCAGTATGTACTGTATGCTGTTCTACTCTCCTTGTCTCACTATACAAGCATTAGTAGTGTATTGAATAAAGTGTCTGCCTCCACTACACTAGGTGGCGATATATCTACGTTTCAGTGTCTTAGTATGAGGTATTGACCTATTAAATCACAGACCAAAACATTGTTAGTTGGCAGCTTGAAATTTAAAATATTATTTATTTGAGCTGGCAGAGCAAAAACCTAGTTTCCTACTCAGTTCCAAAAATTTACCAATCTGGATTTTGCAATGTTTTCTCATCAGCGTCTTCTTCTTCTTCTTCTTCTTCTTCTGTAGTAATTTGACACCAAATGCATTATCTAGGTGTGAAATTTGAGAAGTTAGATTTCAGTTTGCAGTTCCATGTATTGTAAAAGTCTGACTAAGACAATAATAATTTACACTATACTTATATTTAACTTAATTCTGTAATGGATTGGGTTCCTCTGACTTTTTAATAAAGAACCGTGTTAGTGGTGTGTTGCCTTCAGGCTGAGAAGAGTCTGTGAGTCTTTGCCAGTTTGTCCTCAGTGTGTATTGTCCACACACAGCAGTCCAAAGAGAGTGTCAGGTCCTATGAAACCACAGCACAGCTATCCCAGAGTGGAAAAAAAGAGCAAGAATGAAGACGACAGTGGAGAGCAGAGAGAGACAGAGATTGCCTGACATACTAAACATTACCATAATTGGCTTTTCTACATGATAGGACAGAGGAAATAATAATGTCATTTTATTTACAGCCCTCTCTCTGCTGAAACACGCACACACTCATGCACACCGTACAGGTCAATGACACACACTGATCAGGCCTGTCCAAAGCCATCAGAGGTGAGTGGCAGGGAATGGAGGGACCAGTGACAAAGCGAAACGGGAGAGAGAAATAAGACTGCCACGCCAGAGCTCCCATTTTGAAGGGCTGCTAAACGGTGTGAGGGAGCTTCCGTCGCCGCCGCACTCCCAATGCAGCGCTCGGCCACGCAGGGTAAATCAGCAGGGTGAAAGCTGGCGGAATTGGACATTAGCACTGCAAATGAGAGTCGGGATTGCCCTCTTCTCGCAGACAACATGAATAAATGAAGAAGGTTTAGAGGGGGAATGTGTTTGTGAATGTGTGGGAAAGAGACTGAGGGGAGACTGCACGATAAAAGTGTTTTAAGTTTGTTTTCCTTATCTATCTATCTAAATATCTATCTATCTGAAACGTTTTCATGCAACCATTTTTTTCTTTATTGTAAACCTAAAACTAACAGAATTATTATTACTCACATTTTAAAACATTAACGTATTTTTTAAATGTACAAAGAATTCATTTTCTTGGTATGAGTCTGTATAAAAGGTGAGGTGTGGGGGTGTTTGCATGACACTGACACAGCTTCCTACCTTCATGTGGACTGGATGTAATTTGGAAGCGTGTGTAAATGTGTGTGTGTGTGTGTGTGTGTGTGAGAGAGTGACTATGGGATGTCCAACTGTGGTGTCACCTGTATGCAGCAGGACATCCTGGACTCAGGGCACAACAATAGTGACAGGCTCGTCTCCAAACGCAGATGGCTTTGCTCCCCCACAACCACACACCCACCCACCCACCACACCACACCACCCCCACCAGCCACAGTGCATCCCTGCAATCACCTGACACACTGTGACACACACACACACACACACACACACAAACCTCACCTCACTTGCACACACTTCATTTGGACACACATGGCATAAATGTTACTCATTTCTCTTCCCTCTTATATCATTCTTAGTATGTTACATGCTGTTTAACTTGTTTCCCTGTCATGTTTTGCTCTCTCTCACGTTCTCTCTCTCTCTCTCTCTCTCTCTCTCACACACACACACACACACCTCTTGTTCACTGGCCTAAACACATCTTTTCTCCTCTCTTTTCAAAACTTCCCCCTTCTCCCTATCCTCCCTGACAGCACAAAGTGGGCTTACGTTTTTGACTGACAACCACAACAGACAACCACCCTCACCACCACCCTCACCCCGGTTTTAATCCCTTCCCTAGCCCTCCCTCCCACCCTCTCCGCTCCCTCTTTTGTTCTGAGTGACGCGGGAAAGCCGCCGTGTCAGCATCTTTTCCATCTCTGATTGCCTTATTAGCCGGCGGTGGCACCCGCAGCTTTTCTGACACAGATGGTGAAGGAGGAGACTCGAGCAGGAGGGGAGAAGGAGAAAAAAAAAAAAAAAAAAATGGCTGACTTGTGTTTGTTGTTGTTACTTTCCCCTCCCACCTCTTCTCAGGCTTGTTTGTGTGGACACTGACACCTCGAGCCGACACTGACACACTCCTGACAATGATGCCTGTCAAAGGCAGCATACAGAGGACGGCAGGGCAAAAAAACAGACTTAAGTGTTGGTGTACATTTTGTGTGTGAATGCGCGTGTGTGTGTGTGTGTTTGTACTGCTGTCAAGTTTCCTCTCACTTTGTCAGCTCGGGCTGCTTTATCGAGCTTTATCACCGCATTGACTTTGAATGGGTTCAGTTTCGCATTCATTGGAGTACAGTGGGCTGATTGGGAGGACGAGGCGGGTTGAAAGAGACAGCTGCTTTGGCAAAAGGTTAAAATCTCCTAATTTACTGAATAACTCAAGTGAATGATTTCAGCGTGGCCTGTGTGTAATCAAGAGCTGACACTTACGAGCAAAACTAACACCACGTTTAATTAACAAGAGGAAGGCTGCACTTTAAGCGTGTATAGTCCCTGACACGCACCAACGTTAACGCACATTTAAAGCAGAGAGAACAAGAGAGGGAGAGACAGAGTTGCAGCTGTTGGACCTCCAGCTTTTCCAAGGCAGCAGTAAGAGGCACCTCACAAACATCAGGTATTATGTCCATTCCTATTATAGGATAGAGAGCTACATGCTGTTTGAAGCTGACAGCACATCTGCCTCCTCACTGGAGACTGATTCTGGCACCTCAGACAAGCATCTTCCTAGGGATGGATTTGGGGAGCTGCCTTTGCATATTTAACCCTCTATTTTTCTGCTTCTCTGTAATGCTTCCATCTTAATCTGCCTCTGAGACTGATATCTGCGCCATTTGTTTCACTATTTTAGGGCCGCAGTAAATTTCATTAAATCCAGATTTTGGCCGCAAAAAGATTTGTGAAATTTGTGAAACTGCAAAGAAAAAAGGAAGCAGAAATGTTTATATTGATACTATAAACCCCTCTCTTTTTCTGAAATGGCACACTTGATGCTGAGAGTACTCAGGGAGCACAGGCAGTAACAACACGGCTTGTCATGTCCGCTGGCCATTTCCTAGCATCACGCTGTGAGGACTTCTACAGCGGATGCCAAGTTGACTCCAGCCAACCATGGCTTGGCACGGCGGATGCAGCTGGCATTTTTCTCCTCTATCTCTTACTTGAAAATACACAATATGTGTGGCATGTTGACAGAATGAAGCGATTCAAAACTCAAGAACAGATCTTTAGTTTCACTTCGACAACAACATAAACAATCAAATGCTGAAATGCCATCAGCTGTTGTAGAATTCCAGGTTGCTGGTGAGGGAAAATGTGCGTTTGAATATGCTGAAATGTTTGCACAAATGCACTGAATTCATCTCTTTTAATCCAGTGTATGTTGAGAAGCAAACTTCAAAGAGACTCTTTAATAGGTCTATCGATGAGGCATCCTTCCCTTTTTACATTTTTTTTATTATTATTATTTCTACTGAGACAGCAGTGTCTTCATTTCTGTTGTGAAGGAACAGATCTTACCGCATGATAAATAAGTATCATCATGTCTCAGGATTTGATTGCTGCATAATTTGAAATTGTGCTTGTTTTTACTTTTTAAACAAAGCGGAGAGATTTCTGTAGCTCATCTCTGCTCTCTGCCCTTGCTGAGCTGTAGTGTTCAATAGCTTCATTAGGCAGTGCAGTGGAGAGCACGATCTGTCATTGTCAAGATATGGATGTTTGCCACTTTATTATTGCAAATCTGTGTCCTCTTCTGGGACTATTGACAAAAAAACTCTTTACAATTATTACACATACCACCTACACATAGAATGTGGAAAAATGTCTAATTTGTGTCAAATATGGATATATTTTTGCACAAAGACGTCTAATGTCGCATTTCTGTTTGTTTTGTTTTCACAGCTTATGGACCCGAGGATGAATTTACATTGGACAAAATTGATGAAGAGGAACATCTGCTGGATGACGGCCTCTCTCTGGATGGTCAAGATGCAGATTATCTGTTCAATGAGGATGAGGATGGAAAAGATCATTACAGCTGCCAAAACTCTCCATTCAGCAACGGCACAAACCCAGATGCTGGGTATGCCTCCCCACTCAGCACAACCAGTGACCAACTGGTGGACCTTAAAACCTCTTCCACCTTCAGTGATGGTCAGGACAAGGTAGTGGAGAAAGTAGAGGAGAGCACAGAGTCCATCAATGGCCTCTCACTGCAGGACAGTCTGGCAAAAATGAAAGCCGTCTATGCAAACCTGATCTCAGATGCCTCCTGGTCCAGCATTGCTATGGATATGCTTAAAAGTAAGCAAGGGAATCTTGCAGCTAGCAACGGCAATGGGGGCAGTCACAAAGGGAGCAATGGATTCCTGAATAGTCCGAGCACAGGGGATGTCCATGTGAAAAGCAGATGTAGCAGTAGCAATGCCTCAGCCACTACTAATACCACCAGCAGTACCACCACAAGGACGGTGACAAGCAGCAGCAATAGTGGCACTATTGTAAGTTCTGGCAGCACAGGGGGGTTAGCATATGATTGGCACCAGGCAGCATTGGCCAAAACCCTCCAGCATACCCCATACCAACTCCTTCCTGAGCCTAGCCTTTTCAGCACCGTGCAGCTTTACAGACAAAACAATAAACTCTATGGCCCCGTGTTTACCGGGGCCAGCAAGTTCAGGTGCAAGGACTGCAGTGCAGCCTATGACACTTTGGTCGGCCTGACAGTACATATGAATGATACAGGCCATTACCGTGATGACAACAAGGATACCGAGAATGATAGAAGCAAGACGTGGTCCAAGCCACGCAAGCGGTCCCTGTTAGAGATGGAAGGCAAAGAAGATGCCCAGAAAGTTCTTAAATGCATGTACTGTGGCCACTCTTTTGAATCCTTGCAAGACCTTAGTGTCCACATGATCAAAACAAAACACTATCAGAAAGTGCCTCTAAAAGAACCAATGCCAGCCCTCACCTCAAAGCTGGTTCCCCCAACCAAAAAAAGAGCATTTCAAGACTTAATGTCCCCAAGTTCGCCAGAGTCTGTGTCATCTGGCATACTCCTGGGAGATTCCTCCAAAGACCAAAAAATGGCCAATCCCTATGTCACTCCTAACAATCGATATGGTTACCAAAATGGTGCCAGCTATACTTGGCAGTTTGAGGCACGTAAGGCACAAATTCTTAAATGCATGGAATGTGGCAGTTCACACGATACCTTGCAACAACTGACTGCCCACATGATGGTCACTGGACACTTTCTCAAAGTCACAAACTCAGCTTCTAAAAAGGGAAAGCAGTTGGTATTTGATCCCATCACTGAGGAGAAAATCCAGTCAATCCCTCTGCCACCAAGTACCACACGACTCCCTGCTCCAAATGGGAAGTCACAGACTGATTCGCCAATGCACCCCTGTAGCCCAGAGGAGAGAAATGAAGAAAGGAGAGATAGAGAGATGGTTGAAGAGAAAGTGGAACATAGGGAACCAGAGAAAAAAATCAAAGAGGAGAAAGAAGATCCCTCTGAAAAGCCTGAAAAACCAGGAAAGGCTAGATCTTACCAATATCTGACAGAAGAAGACTTGGAAGAGACGCCTAAAGGTGGCCTGGACATTCTTAAGTCTTTAGAGAACACAGTTTCAAGTGCAATCAGCAAGGCCCAAACAGGTACACCCACCTGGGGCGGATACACTAGCATTCATGCTGCCTATCAGCTCCATGGATCTTTGAAGTCTAGCTTGTCCTCCTGTGCACAGGTCCAGCCTTTGTTCAGCAGCAACAATTTGAAGGCACTGTCCTCTGAGTTAAGTACCCTGATCCATTCACCAGGGAGCCCCTCACCACCTCCATGTCACAGAAGCAACGTATTGGCCATGGAGGAATTAGTAGAAAAGGTGACAGGGAAAAGTTCAGTGAAGACTGAAAAAGAGGAAAAACCTGTAGAAAACAAGTGCAGGCCCACAAAGTCACCATTGCCAAATCCTAAGGATAAACATCCTTCACACAGTACAGAGAAAATCTCAAAGGTTAGGAAAGAGTCTGCAGCAGAGGGCCGTACAGAATCAAAAGGCGAAGAGGGAGAGCAGATAGCAGAAAGCAAATTAGAGAGACGCATTAAGAGTGAAGTAGATTCCCCAAAAAAGCTTGTTAGTAATGGCTGCAATAACCTGAGCATCATCACTGATCACTCACCTGAACAACCACTTGTGAACCCTCTCAGTGCTTTGCAGTCGATCATGAACAACCATTTGGGGAAAGCTTCGAAAGTGTCCACACCATTCACAGACCCCTTTGCTGTGCTTCATAAGATCAACAGCAACTCTCCTCAAAGCAAGTCAGCAGAACCTGCGCATCAGTACCACAACAACAACAACAACAACAACAACGACGACGACGATGATGATGACGATCAGCCCATGGACTTGACTAAATCCAAAAACCTTAATGGCAGCACAGCAAAGGGTACTTTTACGACACCAAACAACAACAATAGCAGCAGCATTAACAACAGCAAACCAACCTTCCGAGCGTTCTCTCAGTCGTCTTCTCCACCTCTGCGGGAGAATGCTCTGATGGATATTTCAGACATGGTGAAAAATCTGACTGGTCGTTTGACACCAAAGTCTACCACCCCGTCCTCCGTCTCTGAGAAATCCGACATCGACAGCTGTAGTTTTGAGGATGGCATGGAGGAGCTGTCTCCCATCCAAAGACGAAAGGGTAGACAGTCGAACTGGAATCCTCAACATCTCCTGATTCTTCAGGCCCAGTTTGCCTCCAGTCTTCGGGAGACTCATGAGGGGAAGTTTATAATTACTGACTTGGGGCCCCAGGAACGGGTCCACATCTGTAAATTCACTGGTCTCTCCATGACTACTATCTCTCATTGGCTGGCCAATGTAAAATATCAATTGAAACGGACAGGAGGAACAAAGTTCCTCAAAAATATTGACTCTGGCCAGCCTTTGTTTTTGTGCAGTGACTGTGCATCCCAGTTCAGAACTCCCAACGCCTACATTCATCATTTGGAGTCCCATCTTGGGTTTACCCTGAAGGACCTTGCGAAGCTTTCCATAGACTTATTAGAGCAGCAAGGGGTTGGCAGAATAGATGACAAGTCTTTCGGTTCTTCTGGACTCTTAGAAGAAGATGCCGGCTCAATTTACCAGTGCAAACTGTGTAATCGGACATTTCTAAGCAAACATGCAATCAAATTGCACCTTTGCAAAACACACGGAAAGTCACCGGAGGACCATCTCATCTTTGTAAAGGAGCTGGAAAAGTTTGACAAACAATAAAGTCAGATTTAGCCCGGCAGCATGACGGACTATCATTGCACTATAACTCTACGCCACAATCTGTCATAACAGATAGTGCCACAGCTGCATTGACCACTGATGGGACACAACATGGTAGCTTTAAAGATCCAGTGTAAAGAATTAGTGACGTCGAATTGTGAGACTGCAGATCATAACAAACGCAAGACTCCGCCACTCACCCGTCTTTTTCCAAAGCATGTCAGGGAGCTACGGTGGCCTTCACATACCAGAAAGGATATTCTTCTTTTGTGTCCACTTCAAAAATGCAAAACTGGTTGGATAAGATGGCGGCCTCCGTAAACCGAGGCCCTTGCCTAAAGTACATACTGTATACAAGGCTACAAAAACCAAACACTTTTTATTTTAAAGCGTTTATGCACTAATATAAACACACTTAATGGTAGTATATTCAATTTCTGCCAGTAAACCCTCCTAAATGTTACACACTGGACCTTTAATACCATTTATTAATGTAATAATTACATAAATTACATGTAACTAATTACATAAAATTTAATGAATTAAAAAGCTGAATAATAATAATGATGTTTAATTTTTTGGTAATATTAACGTACCAAATTGGTGCAGCAACCATGGCACTATGTAGTCACTGACTGATTGTTGCTTTTGTAATGCACTGCATCTTTTCTGAGCCTTTGGGGAAAAAGTACATCTGTTGTTTTAAAAAAAAAAAACAAAAAAAAAAACTGGACCATGCTCTTCTTTTGATCACTGTTTCTGAATGATTTCTAAGATGAATATATTTCAACACAACCTGCATATTATTTATGGAACAGTTTGTGCATGTTTTTATGTAATGAAGTGAGCATATTATGTCTAGTAATACTTTTTTTTTTTCCGTTTCTTTTTTTTTTTTTAACCACGATGACTAAGCTAATACCCCTGGTTATCAAACACAGCAACTGTATGAAGGTACGTGACGCGCCACACGAAAGATGGCGCTTTTTTAAAGTGATGACATCAAGTCAGGGATGTTTTTATTGAAGAAGTATGGATACAAATCACAGCACTTCACCGTTTTGAGTTTTAAAAACCCTCGATCGACGTGGCAGTTTGGGGGTTAACTATGATATCGCTTCATATTTGCCATCGAGTCACAGAATGTCTCACAAATGATCTTTGTTTCTCTTCCTGGTTGTTTCAACATGTACAGTATTTGCATTAGTAGGCTCCCGGTTTTATTATTGTGAAGCTATTGTATTGTATAAATGAAGTTTAAAACTTACTGTATGAATAATCAGCGAGTATGTATACATGTACGTCGGCATATCTTGCTCTTTACAGTTCAACATTATTTGTACTGTGTGCATTTTTCTAATGTTATTTTCTAGAACAAATATCGTGGAGTGGGAGGGGCTAAAGCTACAGAGTATTGTCGGACCGTTATGCTCTTTTTCATTGAAAAGTAGGTCCTTCGATGTGGTTTACACAAAATGAAAACACAAAAAAAACTTTACTTGCATCTGCTCTGATGCATGGTACTGTACATAACATTGAAAAAAAAATCATGCAATGATAGATTTCCAGATTTTTGTCATCGATCCCAGTTATTCAGAATGACATTCTTTTTGTTTCCTCAGTTGTAAAATAAACTCCATGTCCTGGATTAAACTGTGGTGTTGACTGATTGATTGTGAGAGAATTGGAATGTTCTGTCGTCTTTGTTTTTAACGGTTTCTTCTGAGGGTTTTACGTACTTGTTCTGCCGTCTATTTTAAGACACATGTTATGATATTCAAAGAAAATCATACGTTTACAAAGGCGAGATGTTAAATGTCGAGGCTTCACAGCAAAATAATTCAGTTCTCATGGTTTTGGACGCAGGCTGCTTCACACTGAGGTTACATTCAGGTTACACTACTTCATTTATCATAAATACTCTATGTGGTGCACTAGTGTATCTTAGATTTGTCAGAAATTTGACAAGGTTCTGACGTTACTACACCAGCTGAAGTCCAGACAGAGTCCAGAGTCTAAGTATTCAATATAAGTGTCTGCTCTGACTTCTGAGTTTTTGTACAATACTTTTGCAAGGCAGAAGATAATTAATTAATCAAGTATTTTCCTTTTAACTTAACAGGTTCTATTCAGACGTCTCATCATTTATGTTTTATGTTTTCATCATTTTTTAAAAAGGGCTACTTCGTGCACCTCTGCATTTAAGGTTTCACTTGCCTCTATTGACATATTTATGTCTGCACCAACATTAGAATATTGACAATCTTTGTGATTGACACCCCACACAAGATGATCCAGACTAATGGAATAACTACCAAGCACTACCAGAACATCAAGAGCTTCTCAAAGATAATCAAGAAGCTCTTGAAGACCCAGCTCTTCCAAGAGCATCTTCTGTCCTCGCACTTACCTTTTACCCCCTCATCTGCACTTGGATCCACTTCTGCACTCTCACCCTCTGTCAGTCCACTGTTCCTTTCTAGTGAAGTTCTTTCCAAGACTGTAGCTTATTCCTCTTTTGTTAATCGCAGCCTATACGATGCTAATGTTGCTTAAAAGTGAAAGTTATATGATGGGAGTGAGACTTAGAGTTAGTCATCTTTGCGCTTTGTAAAGTCTGTTGTTACACACCCGTCCTCCACATCTGTGTGATTCAGCGCTGAGCTTCTTGTAAACGTTTACCCTTTAAAACCTGGAGCGTATCACAGACAAGATCTTTGCGATACTGTTTTTGGACATTGAGGGACAAAGAAATATTGAGAGACTGTTATTGTAAATATGGTTTACACTGTTCAAATTTCAAATTTAACACACAAAATCTGTTCTTCATTTTAAATTGTTAAAACACTATTTTAACATGCAGTAAATTGTAAATAACTGCCAGATATTGGAAGTTATTCTGGAAAAATGGGCAAATGCACTTAGCTACAAGACATTTTCTGGTCCTTTTATGGTTAAAATAAGCAAAAGCAGACATTTTGAGGCTATCTCTTCACTCCTGACGCCTCATGTTTGTAGGTTTATTTTACGCTAAAACTTCTTCGAGCTCAGTCTAAACCAAAGTGCGTGTCCAAAATCATAGTCTGCCATTTTCCCACCAGAAAATAAGGCGGCTGCACCACAGACTCGGTTCAAACGGCTGATACTCGCTCATTTATTAACGGCTTTGTTTTGGGTGCAAGATGCAATAAGTGCCATCTCGTATTGCGTCCAAAAAACAAGCTGTGTTTACACCAGATTGCTCATATAAAGGTGGATCCAGCCTGTGCCCGTGCTCGTGCGTGAAGCGTGCCTGCAGACCATCTGTGTGTGGAACACACTGAGTTTGTGTACCATGTGCAGCAGCCTCTGAAGACAGTTGGATTCTTATCATGATAATGTGCCCTTAAAACAGCAGTGAAACGCTGCAGGTTTTTTACTAATCGGTCTCTATATCCTACAAATTAGCACCGACAGTGCACCTCATCACAAGAACATGAGTGCATAAATAGATGAATACTGTGGAGTGCATTTGCTTTTTAAACAAGAAACGGGGCAGGGAAAACTGTTTGCTATAACTGCTTTGTTATTACATTTTAAAGACATTTGCTGTAGATAACAAGGCAAAAATAATTACATAATTACATGTACATCACCCATCTTATTGTTTTTTAACCCTTTAACACCGAGCGACACGTTTGCGCAAGCCCATTTCGCATTACTATAATTACACGACGGTTTGTGCTAAAGCTGAGAAGTTGCACGTCAAAGTCAACATGTGGTTATTACGGTAATTTCACTCACGATGTTGCAGGAAGCCAGCGAATCAGCGTCTTTAGAGAGAGAGGAGAGTTGGAAAAATGCCTGTACATAGAGAGACCAAAAAACATTGAGAGGCTCAAAAAATGCTATTTTAAATATGTTTTGGACTGTTGAAATTTCAACTTTAACATGCAAAATGTATTTTAACATGCAGTAAATTGTAAATAACTGGGAATATGGGCAAAAACACTTAGTTACAGGACATTTTCTAGTCCTTTTATGGCTAAAATAAGCCCGTCAAGTGCATGTGCTGGAGAAGTTTCGTAATCCTTTAAAGGGAAAAATGCTCCTAAAGTAAAACATCGTCATGACAGAAATTTTGAATTTGACGTTATGGTTTTAAAACAGAGCTAAGCTTTCTAGTTGAGGCGGTGAGACACCTGATAAAAGAGGCCATGGCATGTCTCCACTGAAGGTGTTTAAGTCGACATGCGCCCGCCCCGCGCAGCTCTTGAACACTAGCCCGAGGCATTTCCCCCAAGAAACAATAGCGCTCCAGTGCCTCGCAGCGTGCTTCATGCAGCAGGGAAAATATAAAAGTCCTTGTGGGAGGTGGAGAGAGACGACTTTAAATACAGTAGCAGTTGCATAAAAGCACACGGCTGCATTTATGAAATGGCAGTTTAAATTTCTGACGCATTGAAACTTTTCTAATATGTAATTACACGGTGTAGTTTAAGTGATGTGTTGTTCGAATAAAGTTTTTATTGTAGACAAGAAATGTCAGCTTATATATAAGACTTTACATTTTTTTGGTACATAATATTTAATAAATCACGAGAGGGAGGCTGTAGAACAAGACTTTTGCAATCAATTAAATCTGGTGAAGCAATCTAGCCCTGAAACGTGTTTATTTTGTTTTAATTTGTGTGTTTTATACTCAAATATGCCCACACTACACTCTACAATACTGCAGTACGTGTGTATAAACGCATGTAACACATACATCGTACAGTTTGGAAACATGGAGCGCCAACATGTTTTCTTAGATTCAGGCTCGACAACACACAACAAACCGTCGTTGACTTGTCACAATAGACACAAAGGTCCTTACATATGACTCTGTCAGGCAGGCAAACGCTTTGTCTGTTCTCTCGTGACTCGCGTTTGCTTCATAGCAAACACAAAATAAATTGGCTCCATGTCATCGCCATTACCAGGCGAGCAGAGGCTCACGAGACAGCAGCACGAATCAGATGCTAAACAAAAGGGTGTTTATGACAAGCGGCGTCGTGACGCGGCCATGTTATCCATTTATAATAATCAACATGGAAAAGCCTCGAGTCGCCGTCTGAGCCGAGGAGCAAACATCTGTACGTCCATGAAGTAGCAAGTGTCAGCAACATGCACATGACGGCGCAGGCGGTGCATGTTTGAATCCCTGTGACATGCATATCACGTGTACTCATGCCGACAGCAGGGACTCGCTGAATTAACCTCGTCCTCTGTTGTCACCCCTCACTGCTTCCTGAGCAACCTTCTGTTGATCACAGCTCAAAAACAACAAAAAAACGCCTCGCTATAGAAAACACACACACACACACACACACACAGCTGTGTTGCTTCACTGTCCGTCATAAAGAAACCATGTTCTTTTCATTTTTGCTTCATTTTGGAGCTCTAAGCGAGAGCATGTGTGGAAAACAGGGGTGAGACACTGTCATGAGAGCCAATCCCATAATAATTCAACAAGAACCATACTGATATGTGCTGTTTTTTATTAGGTTTAACTATATTTAAAGAAAATAAAGGCCATATTTAGAGGTCATGTTAGTTCTTCTTCTCAAAAATGTTTATGATCCAAACAATGGAACTGTTAAAGGTGCAGTCACTGACATCCAGTGATGGAACTGACAGACAGAGGACTCACTCCACCATTCCTGGTGGTCTTCACGTAGCAGAAAACATGTCATGTTTCCTCATTTGCATTAACAGCTTCTGCTTCAAAACACTTTTGTCCTGCTGTTAAAACGTGATAAAGATTCAAGCCCCTGCCTGGAGTACAGTAAAGGCTTATTCCACTTCTGTTAAAAACTAAATGTGTTCTTATTTTAAATTGATTACAAACATAGTTATTGGTACTATAGTCAAGATCTGACAATAAATCCTTCTAAATGTTGCACACTGGACCTTTTGACCTCTGCTTGATTGAAGATCTTAAACCTCAAAATCACTTCATATATTTTAACCCTTGAACACCTAAGCCTCAAAATGGACTTTTAGACTTATTTTAACCATAAAAGGACCAGAAAATGTGCTTTTGCCCGTTTTTCCAGAATAACTTTCAATATCTTATATTTACTGCCTGTTAAAATAGTGTATTAAAAAGTTTTATTTAGAAAAAAAACACTATAGTTGTAAGACGCTGATTCTAATGAAATTACCGTAATAACCACATGTTGACTTTGACGTGCAACTTTTTTTTGCTGGAATTTTTCCGAAAGCACAAACTGCGGCGTAATTGCGTGCCGTCTGCGACACGCTCGGTGTTAAAGGGTTAAAACAACGTTTCCAGTCCATTACCTTTATTTAATTATATGTAACAACTGTTGACAAAGTCATTAGCTGCAAAAGTTGCTCCGTGGATATGTGGAATTGCAGCGTCTGTCACCTTTATGCAGATGATGTCTTCATTTCGTGGAGCGTCTTCCTGTTGACAGACTTTTTGTCTCGATTAGTAGTCTATTAGTTGCTTCCCTCAGAATATAATGTCACACCTATTATTGATATAAAGGAAAACTTCATCCCATATGACGTCTCTGCCTCGATGGCACCTGAAGCCGCATCCATCAGAAGTGAAACCGTGGAGTTTTCTCACGAAACAAATAAATAAACCTTTCGGTGGCAGACCCATTCATTTCTGCTGCAGCCGCTCTGACAGCAAAAACAATATAGCACCTTAATTTTTTTTCCCTTTTTTTTGCCTTTTTTTGGTGAAAACAACTTGTACGGTGACGTCTGAAGACGAGCTGAAGGTTTAAAATCACCCGAGACGTCTCATCACGGACAGAGGGCTCAATCCGATCTGCTCGTTGACACGTTTGTCCCCGCTGAGATCTGCAGGCAGTCAAAGGCGTCATGTAAAGTGTTGTGTTCTTGTCAGGGATGAGCCTTGTTTTTTGGAAGATACAGACGACATAATTCATCAGGCCGAGGGAGAGGCCTCTTGAAGAATGGAGAAGTGACAAAGTCGATTCTTTTGAGAATAATGACGGCTGCCAGCCCGCGGAATGGATGGAGTGTCTTTCAGGATCTATCAAAGCCTGCGTCTGTGGCAGCGAAGCCCACAGGTGTGATGTGCCTCACTGTCATCACTGTCTCTTCAAGACTGAGATGTTTCTATGTGAAGATTGCATCCTGAAATTTGGCCGTTTGAGCATTTGAAAGAGGTCTCATGTTCTATATTTTAGCAGGACCTGAGAAGTGGTTTGATCCTTTTCCTCTTTGGGCTACAAACAAGAGCTCTAATGTTTTTATTTAACATTCCTTTTGCAAATCAGAGTAAATTAGAAGTGTGTGTAAAGTAGGGCAGCAGAGTGTGTATGTCTGTGTGTTTAATAACAGACTGTGTGTGTGTTCCTATTGGAGTTTGGATGTGTGCTTTTTAGGACCTAAGAAAAGGTAAATAGGTTACACCAGTGCTGCTGTGGTTCCTCTCGCAAATTCCTCATTATTTTGAACTATTCCTGGTTTTGGTTGCCAGGTTTGAATGTCAAATGTCGTATTCATTTCATCTTCAGCTGTGCGAGGAGCCACTGTCATGTGGTCGGGTTTAGACCCTTGGACAGTGTGACGAGTCTCATTCACATTCTGTCCAAACCTGACATCATTTGCATGAGAATAAGCCCAAACTCTGCAAACGTGACACATCCCAGACAAGGGATCACAACTTGGCTGTCATATTAGGCCGGTAAATTCAGGTGACACGGATCCTGTGTCCTCATCTGGGCCAACCTGACAGTGGTTCATGTTCCCTGCTGTCTTTTTCTGAGGGGCTTTGTGAGGGGGGGGTTTGCTTTTAATCAGCCTGACGAACCCTGCCTGTGCACACACACACACACACACATGTGTGAGAGTGGGCATATGCTGAGGGGCAGTGGGCTGGCCGTTGTGCCATCATTAGTCCAAGCCTACACGGCGAGCTTCTGACACATGTCGAAGGAGCTTCATTCGACCTACAGAAGGCGCATCCGCATTATGCAAAGGTAGCAGTGTCTTTATGTGCAGCACTACTGTCAGAGGCTTGAAGGAAGAACTGAGGAGGGAAGTGCAGGGGCCTGGGGGGGGAGAAAGAGAACGAGGGAGGGAGGGAGGGAACAAACGCGGAGACACAGACGAGCTTCAAATCAATGAGAGAAGTGGAGGAATCTGTTTTGTGCTGGAAAGTTGCATTTTTCTGTATAAATGAAAACAAAAATAATAATATAATCAGTTCAATCAAATGTATAGATTATTTTTTTAATATCATATTAGAGTTATTGTAAGAAAATATTAATGAAGCGCAGCGGCACCTTTGACATTGCCTCAAATGTTGTGTTGCTGTTTTTTAAACGCACCTTTTCCTCGACTCCATATCGCTGAAAGGCTTTGTGTCAGTGAAGTGACATTTTTATCAAAGCCGTGGTGTTTTGTTTTGTGTGTGTGTGTGTGTGTGTTTTCCTCACCTTGTGCCCTCTGGCATTCTGATGACTCACTCCGGATTGGACTGTGTTCAAGTTAGAGGCACAGTGGGACAAGTGTCAGTAATGATCAAGTGCAGCAATTGTGCTCTGTTGGTGTCACCTGCCTGCCTCCACCACTGTGTTGTGTTTATGTGCTGTTTTGTGTCGCTCTCGTCTCTAAGAGCAGCAGAAAGTGCGTTTCCCGTGAACCCGCGGTGAAAGAAATCCTATTTAAATGCCTCCAGACAGTTTGTGCACACTCTTGTCAGTCACGTTTGATATAAACCTCTTTTATTTTAATTGTAGCTACTCTATGTAAGTACTGTACTTTGCTACATTTAAAATCATCAGTTAAAAAGATGTTGACCTGAATAAAATAAATAAATAAATAAATGTAAAAAAAAAGATTCATGCACCAGAAACTCTGTCAGTGAATGACAAGGACAGACAGGTGAACGATGAGGACAGACAGGTTAATGACGAGGACAGACAGGTTAATGACGAGGACAGGTGAATAATGAGGACAGACAGGTTAATGACGAGGACAGGTGAATGTTGAGGAAAGGTAAATGATGAGGACAGGTGAATAATGAGGACAGACAGGTAAATGATGAGGACAGGTGAATAATGAGGACAGACAGGTGAATGTTGAGGAAAGTTGAATGATGAGGACAGGTGAATAATGAGGACAGACAGGTTAATGACGAGGACAGGTGAATAACGAGGGCAGACAGGTGAATGTTGAGGAAAGGTGATTGATGAGGACAGACAGGTTAATGACGAGGACAGGTGAATAATGAGGACAGTCAGGTGAATGTTGGGGACAGGTGAATGATGAGGACAGGTGAATTGAGTTATTTAAGGCCCCTTGAGTGAGTGAGAAAATTAAAGCATTTGTGACCTTTGACCCATGTTGACTGACACATTAGGTGTTTACATATTTTATTTTGTCAGCACTTTCATTGTAAAGGTTTGCCTTTAATTAAAAAATTAACTTGAGATACTTGTTTTTACTTTATCTTGAGTACATTTTTACACCAGTACTTTACTTGAGTGAAATATTTCAGTACTCTTTCCACCTCTGCTTATAAACTAAAAAAATACAAAATAATGCACTTTTAATTGAATTTGAAGTGCTGTTGATGAGTGACTCTGCACGTACACGGTGTAATGGACCTCGTGCACTTGATGCACTCAGTGAACAACTCGAGTTATGCACTTTGCACCATTGCCAAGTAATTCACATCATAAAGAATTTATCTCCTCAGACTAAATCATGTTTGCAAATGCCACTGCACAAAATGCAAATTCCGCCTCATTCTACTGTAATGAACAGCTGAAAGGCAACAACTATATATTGCTATTTTTCTGCTGTTTTGTTTACTTTGTACAACTGAATAATTGCCTCACAAAGACCGTCGCTTATTGAAACATCACTTTTTTAGAGGAGAAGTACATGAAAGTGCTCGGCGTCGGAGAGGCCAAGCTGCAGTTTTTTGTGCGGGAGACGCTGATAAAAGTCGCTTTAATTTTGCTGTTTTAAAATTATTGGCTGACTCAAAGGTTAACTGTCGTCCCGCCTGATGCATGTGCGCGCTGCTCTTGAGCCGAATTGCCCTTTTGTCTGCGGAGAGACACCGAGGCAGAAAGTTTGAAACATGAAGCAGGGGGAGTTGTAAATGATCACGTCATCTGTGCCTCTAACAGCCGACCAAACAAGTCTTTAAGAGACGTGTTAATAGATGGACCAATAATCCACTCAGTGCTGAACATGAAGGGTGGAGACATTTATACAAGTCCAGAGATGAGATTCTGCTTTCATTGCCCACGTCAGGATAATGATTTAGTAGCGAGCTCTGCCATTCCTTTGTCACTTGGGCACTGCAATCTTTCTCTGTCAGTTGCCAGGAGGGAGGATAGAGATTCGTTTTTTCCAATAATGCTAAATGCATAGGCAACGGCGCATGGTCCAATAGCTCATGAATATGAATATACATATAAATAGACAAGTTGAGGAGGCGGATGGATGTTGGCCTGTCACTTTTGCCTTGCCTAACATCTCCACTGAGGATAAGTCGTGTCCTGGATCTGCAACACAAACCAACTTCCCACAAAGTCAAAACCCGACTTCTCCGCTCTGCTACAGCCACATACGTGCATTTTAACTGTTATATTTTCTAGCCCCAAATGAAATCACTATCATTAGCATGAGTTTAGCATCTCTTTAATTAACAGTTATCCAACAGTCATGATCACAGTCAGGAGTGAGTGACAGGGAAGTGACAGGAGGGCGGCGGAGGAGCGGCGTCTTGCTGACAAGTGCGAACTTTGTATGAAAGTGTATTAACATGATGAGTTTGTTTGACGAGCCAAACACACCCAGACAGCTGCTCCATGCACAAACCCAACAACATCTGGATACAGCTGCTCCAGCTCTGCATAGCTCAACTCAAAGTAGAGCAATAATTGGTAATAATTGGTGACTGTTAACAACACCTTAGTGCACAGTGTGATTATCATTGTCTTTCTTTATTCTGACGTTTCCCTGAAACACACTGAAGTTTAATGAGGTGCTGAGGAATTAAACAAACAGCATTTTCTTAAACAGCTCATTTGGAGGCAAATTGTTCGCTATTTTTAGCCAAACTGACCTTTGTACGTTTCCATTAGAGTTTAAACACTAACTGGTTCACATTTGAACAACATGGCTGCAGCTGGCTCTGGAAAATGACATTTCTATGTTTTAAAATGTTCTCCTTGTGTTGCAGTTTATAAGATCAGACATTCTAACATCATTTCTTCAGTATTGTTTAATCAACAACATTTTCTCAGCGTCTTTTTTGGTATTTAAGACAGTATCATCTTGTTTTATTAGTCCACAGAGCATTCACTATGTTAAAACGTATATACAGAGGCCATAAGAATGTGCAGTATAGAGTTTCTTATATCCTTATTTTCAGCATAGCCTATAGGTAATCTGATAAAATTATTTTTTTTTCCCATTTTCACCATCTATATAAACACACCTGAGCAAAAAGTACTTACATTTTTATAAAATGTGAAATACATCACAGTTCAAAGATCGCTTGAATCGTTTTTATGAACATATTAAAATAAGAAAACAGTCTATTGCACAATTATCGCTAAAAATCATAACTATGACTTACCAACACTTCAGAAGATGAAAAAAAAGATTTTTTTTAAAGCCTATATATGTTACCTATAAACACACACTCTCAGGAGGTCCATATAAAGAATTTAGTAAGGGTGGCTATTTACAGATCTGTGCCACGTTAGCACTCAGGGTTAAACCAAAAGTGACCATATTTGGAAGAGGAGGGGTGGAGCTTGACTGAGAGCTTGTACTTTTTGTAGAATAGAAGCCATCAAGCAAACAATGTCCATTCTTCAATATATGCTATACTTTATCGTTCTTTTTTAATATCAAAGGCAGTGAAAATCATTGTTTTGAAGACGACCAGAAAGCTAGCAATTAAGACCATAAACTGCTCAGGAATAATAATACTGATATTAAAAATCATAAACTGGGTAAACATTTTCTCATAGACTTGCATAAAAACGTGGTGTCAGAACACAAGTTTAACTTGACTTCTGCATTAACTTAACTGCATTAGTCCAATTTGAATACTATGGTTACATCTTATAAGAATTCTCTAAAATGTGTAACTGGCTATTTAATGATACAGCAGTGACAACAAGGCTGGAAACCCCCATAACTATAGACCCAGTGACACTATAATGACACTACAGCCTGCTGTGGTTTGGTTTGATGAAGGACTCCCAGATCCTTTTTGCCTGAGGCTCCCGTGTCTCTTAAATGGCTCCTGCCTCCAAAAACAAATGTAGCATCAGTCATTTTAGCTCTATTACACAATAACATGCAAGTGTCAAACTCTGATGATGGTGTTATAAATAAAAAGTCTATAGAGAGATGGAAGGACGCCAGGGTCATCTAACGTGTTAAAATAATGTTACTTATTTAAAGTTTTCTTCTAAGATTAAATTCAGGGATTGACATTTGTGAAGGTATTATGAATATTTATTATTATTATCATTATTATTATTATTATTATTAGTAGTAGTAGTGGTAGTTGTGAAGCAAAGCATGGACCCTCTGCACATGAGAATGCACTTTAAAACGTCTATTTGTGCAGTGTTAGTGTTTGTAAAATATGTTGCTGATGTCTGTGATAGATGGTGTTAAAGGTCTATGTGTTTATCTGTACAAATTCACAAAAACAAATCAATTCCCGTCAATCTTAAAGAAATGCAAATATTAATTCTGAATTCGACTCATAAATACGCTGAAATTCAAGCCAGAAGTTGAAAGTTACACGAATGTTTCCAGAATAAAAAACAATTTTCTTAAGAAACCTGTTAAAATCCTTTATTAATTTTAAGCAGTTCAACTTCCCTTGCCTCTAAATAAAAGAGGAACTTTTATTGTGAAATGTACTTGTTGGTGCATCACTTGAAGCGCCTGGTTTCGTGCGTTCTTCTGGGGGAAACTACACGTATTGCTCTTGTCACACCTGTCCAGCAGACGGTGCGAGGAGCAGCTCTGCTTTGTTTGTCAAGACTCCTCACCAAACTCAGCTCTCCAACTCCCGGTTTAACTCCCACACTGTCACTATCCGGGCTCGCTTCTCCACCGCCGTGGGAGTATTAACGCGTGACATCTACAATGGCCTTAACACAACACACCAAGATTGAGTTCCTCATGCTGCCTGTATGTGTTTCTTCTTACCTTCACTCTGAGTTAAGCCAACCCCACTGCCGGGGGAAAGAGATGTGACAAAACCAGGGGGAAGGGAAGTGGAAAATAAGGCAGAGCCAAAGCCGAGCTGCCACTCAGCGACAGGCGTTTTGACAATCATATGCTGTCATCACTTTCTGATCAGACCTGTCAGCAAGAAATGCGGCAACAAGACAGTGCTGCAGAAGGAACATCCGCATACCCGCCACCCCCTCTGACTGCACACACACACTCATAGATATTCAGAGTTGTGTTATTTATGTACACTCACATCACGCCGAGACATGCAAACACATCAAAAATGTCAGAAAGTGCTACGTACCAACCCCTAAGAATAAAACAGGTTTGGTTGCACAGTCTAAGCTTCAGTGAAGTGGCTGCAACTGTGTGCGAGTGCTGCAGGAACACCGTCAGAAACAAACAGACAGCGTGGAAGTGGCATCTCAGCAGAAAAGTGGTGAAGACGGAACTTCAACGCTGACGTTCATGTGTGTTCCGTTCAATTAAAGTTTGCAGTCCCTACATGGGTGCTTAAATGTCAGACATCAAAAACCAAAAGAAAATGTAAAGTTTGAACACAACACACGAGATAAAACGTTCAGAGATCGGGTGGAAATTCCACTCGATAGATCCCAATCGCTCGCTCTCCGTCCAAACAGAGAGAAATGAAATAACATCTGTCATGTCATCGGAGTCTAACTGCCAGTTAGAGGAGCCAAGCTGCTGCCATCTGCGTGTTCGCCGGGAATACAAGAGAATCTCAAAAGATTTTTTGATTTAAATGATTTTAAGACACAAAACAGTGGGAGGATGCTGTGTTCCTTCCTCTTTTAGTTTTTAGGAAATGTCAGTATTTCTGTCTGAACCGACTTTTTTAATGCGTTATTTAATTTCATCCTGCTGGTGTAAGCTATTGTAACATAATAATAATTTAAGAATAATAAATTGATAAAAACATGTATTTATTTTCCCAATATCAAGGCCAGGTCGTATTTGACACTTGTGTAATTGATGGTCTCTGTGTTGCCGTGGTATCAGTGATGTGATAAAGACAGAGAGGCTCTGGTCTGCTGCATACTTACTTGTTATGTTTATCCGTGTGCTGCTTCCGTCTCTGTGCGACTGCTCTGTTCATTAGCTGTTCATGTGTCACTGCTGATGATCCTCATCACTCCGACTGCAACTAACGCTGCACAGTTTCTCTGCAGCGCTGACTGACAGCTGTCAACTTAGCGCATTAATGAGCACTGACTCGGACACGCTGGTCATATCATTAGAAAGTGAACGAGTGTGTTTCTCTGAAAGTATGACTTCATTTCACCTTTAACACCTCAAATGTGCTTATTTTAACCATAAAAGGGCCAGAAAATGTCCTGTGAGTAAGTGATTTTCCCTTTTTCCAGAATAGCTTTCAATATCTGGCAGGTGTTTACAATGTACTGCATGTTAAAATAGTGTTTTAACACTTTCAAATGAAAGTTGTATTAAAAATAACACTGTAGTTGTACATGCACACCAGATTTTGAACAGTGTAAAACACATTTACAAGAACATTTTTGGAGTCTGTCAGTGTTTCTTCCACTTTTTCCCTTTCTGGCGACAAAGACGCTGATTCGCCGGTAATAACCACGTTGGCTTTGACGTGCAACTTCCCATCTTTCAGAAACTGTTGGACCTTTTCCGACCGGACCAAACCGTTGCGTAACTACTAAAAAAAAGCGAATTAATTCCGGCACAAATGGGTTGTTCCATCTCCTATTCCCTTTAAAAATCAGGTGCTATGATCTATCGTTGTATTGTACTTTTCTTGTCTTAATGACCACAGTCAGGAAGTACCAATGTGTCCAATAACCACCAGGGGGTGAAACCAGTGGAATTTAATAATGATAATTTATCAGGTCAGTAAACATTTTCCTGTTGTCTCCATCACTTGTTTCAGGTCTTCTTCAATAGAACATGATGTCACTTTCGTTGTCCCTGGACCACGTACGTCATTTAAATGAGTTCTACTTAATGGTGGTTTGGTGCTTAACTTAACAAAATGGCATCTGTGTTTTGCCTTTAAATCAAGGGGAAACTGGCCGTCGGCGGTCTGCTCTTTAATGGTGAATGGTGTGTGTGTTTGTATAGTTGTATCTGCGGTCACTTTTCACCGGCTCAATTATCGCCGTGCACCTGACTACTTGTTGTTTCGAAGCTGCAATTTGCAGAGCTTGAGCACCACGAGTCGTCGCAGATAAGAGCAAAACAAAAACAGATGTGACAGTTAATGCCAGGAAGCTATCATGCCTGCTCTCGCCGGTCACCGATGAAAGCAGACACGTAGCATAATGTACGCCTCAAGTTACTTACCAGACCAGGAGGAGGAGGAGGAGGAGGAGGAGGGTGAGCCCCCAGTCATGTTGTATCCCTGTCACAATGTGTGGCGCTCGCCCTCCATCGCGAGAAATTCCAGACCAACATTAACCTCGGTCTCACGTCTCTCCGTGTCTGAAGCATTTTTTAAGCCAAAGAACGAGTTTTATTTGGAAATGCTTCAGCAGAGTCGCCTTCAGCTGACACTTTGACCTACTTTCTGCCACGACTCAGCAGCTCATTACTCACACTGTCTGTGGCTGCGTTAGTCAACTATGCACATTGTGTATACAGGACGTCCTGACGTCAGAAAATAAAAACAAAAAAAGAAGAAACTATCCCAGTAAATATGACCGGGGAGCGTTCACATGAGTTCATCTCATAGAAGGATATAGAGTTTACATGTTCTCCTCTGTGTGAGTGTGGCTTTTCTCCGGGTTCTCCAGTTTCCTCCCACAGTCCAAAAATATGTAGAGGTCAGCAGGACATTTAAATGTGACCTGTAGGTGTGAGTGTGTGAGTGTGTGAGTGAGTGATGGTTGTTTGTCTTTGTATGTTTGTCCTGCAGTGGACCGACAAACTGTCAAGGGTGTAACCTGCCTTTCACCCTGTGTGAGCCGCCTGACTCCAGCCCCCCCACGACCATGAAGGATAATGTGAGTGAGTGAGTGAGTGAGTGAGTCAGTGAGTGAGTGAGTGAGTGAGCGAGAGAGAGCCAGTAATGCTGAATGGTACATATTGTGCCTTTGAGCTGATGAGCCATTCGAACCAGACGTATCCGAGGGAGCGTTTTCTTCTTCTTTGGTAGGAATGCGACGCGTATACGAGTATACCAGCGTTTGCGATATGCGACGCACACTATGGACTTAAGTTTGTTTTACTGTAGTGAGCGACACGGCGATTAGATAAATGCGGTAAAATCCTCACTTCCAGGAAAGCTCAGCATCTCTGGGAGTGGGGTGAGAATGATTGGAGGAACAGTCCGAAAGGCGGAGCCACTTTTTGATTGACAGCGTTGTAGAAATATCTACATATCAGATCCTTTTCTTCCTCAGTTCCATGTGAATTGAAGTCTAGAAACAAATTGCAGTTCTCGTGTGTTATTTGTTCAACCATATTGATTCAGTTATACATAATAAATACCTTTTTGTTTTGTTCATATATGTATAAATAACTTTTCATAATGTTTCAAAGACCAGCAACAACCACTCGCAGGTGAATTGGTGAAGTGCTTTGGATCTGGTTTGCACCAGGTGTTAAACCCAAAGATTCAACATGTCAAAGACTGTTTTCCTCGTCCTGAGAATCAGTTACTATGACACTCTTTAGATGTTGACTGATGTATTTGAAAAAGTCTCCTTCTCACCCACGAGAAGCTGCTGGAAATTCATGGTGGAAAATAGTTTTTCTTTACTTTTCACTTGAAATCAAGGTGGTGCAAGGACAGGGAATTCCTCCTGCCAAACTCCACATAATTAGAACCATCTTTTCCTGGGAGCCACGAGCCTGTCTCAGCCCAGCGCTCCACACACAAGCGGCAGTGTCCTGAATCCCATTTCTGACCCACACATCCCCCCCGTGTGTCCCACAGAGTTTTCACTGTACACCATTGTTTTGTTTTTGGAAGATAATTATGACAAGAGAGAGAGAAGGAAGCAGAAGTGGACGCTCTGATGCTGTGGCAGACGAGGACAAATACGAAAGTCCTCCTTGTCGCACCTCTGAAGCCACATTGTGCCAGACAACAATAATAATGATAACAAATAAAAACAACAAACAAGACAACACACTAACATGATCTGAATCAGTGCGGTTGCGAGAAGAAGCTCCTGTCTCCAGGCTTTTGTTTTGTTCTTGTGATTGTTTCATGTTCTTTACACAAACAACAAAACAAACAAACAGCCTCCACAACCTTGTGCATGACTGTTGGTCTTCACCTCGCGTCTTCTTTCTCTTCCTTTCTTTATTCTCGCCCTCCTCCTCCTCCTCCCACTCAGACGTCTCTCTCTGACAAAACATCAGCGTGGTACGCGTTGCCCGGCGTTTGATGATCCCGCGTTAAGTGCGCGGCAAAGGCGAGGACGCGTTGTCGGTGTCAAGGTGTTTGCAGATATTAAGTGATTGTTCCACGCAGACTAATTAAAAGGTGAATTTCAAAAGCAGGAGAGGAATATGCAAATGGTCTGTGTCTGCGCCTCGTTTTCTGAAGTGGTGATAACAATGTGGCTCTAAGCTCTTCTCTTAACTGCAATTTGCTTTATCCACCGTGACAAACAAACAGAAACGATAATCCTATTATACTTTTAATGGCACGGTTTTGTTTTCTCAAGGCAGTTGGTGAAAGATGTTGTGTGTTGTTTTGTTTTTTTGTGGCCGCTGTTTTCTTCACCGTCACTGACAGAACTTGAAATCAATTTTCAGCCACTTCTCTTTCAGTCAGCTCGGTTCTTTCGGCTAATTCCTTCCTCTTTTTGTTTTCATTGCAGCGACGTATGTACGTCCTCGTACCGGTCAAATAAAGCAAGCACAGTTTTCTTCCCCAGGGCAGAATTTACATTAAGTAGCTTTATTTTTATATATATCCTGCCATTTTTTTTGTTTTGACAACTGTTGGAAAAGTATGTGTATACGTTTTGAAAGGTTTTCCAAACATTAACTTTTGGAAAGTTCTGTTGTCTTTCTTTATTCAAGCATTTTGAGTTAATGTCTTCTTTTTTCCACAGGGTTCACTCTGTTTATTGACCTCACAATGGCAATGTGTTTGCACTTGTGCTTGACAAGAATGTCAAAATAAATACAAAGTGCTTCCTCGCGCTGTACATTCAAAACAGGAGTGTGTCATCTGCAATAACAGTCAGGTACATTTCTGACCTTGGGCAAACCATAAATGGACAACCTTTATTTTGTAACAGCTGTGTCTTTTTCTTCTTCTTTCAGCTTCTCCCTTTAGGGGGCGCCACAGCAGTTCATCTGCCTCTTTTATTTGATTTTAATTTATTTATCATTAAATTAAACGACTGTGTCTAAATGTGCATGATAGCAGCCGAATCCCTTTTGTCCTGTGTGTGTGCAAAGACACTCAAACGTGTGTGTGTTTGTGTGTTTGTGTGTTTTCTGCATCACACACGTGCAGAACCTCAGCATCACGTACAGCACTGCAGTGTTTAGGCGTCACATTCTTCTGGTCATTTCCTCTTGAAGTTTCCTGGAAAGAACTATTATAATAATAGTGTGGTAATAACCGCAGGGAAAATGTGAATATCCTTGAAAAAAAAACTCAAATAATGTGTCATTTACAAGGTGTATTTTAAGTTGACTTAAGACTTACTTGACTCATGAATTCACATCACCTTTTTGACCCTTATAGTGTTTTTTTTATTGCAGATAATCCATGATGTATAAATTATGAGTGAACGTAGTCTTTGTTGTGATTAGTACAAAAGTACTTGATTAAGAAAGTACAGAACTGTAAAACAAAGCATTATCTGTTATTATAATACACAAGTACTTCACATGAAGAAGGTCCCTTGTAAAAAACCCTGTTGAGAACAGGCTTGTTTGCCTATCAATGCACATTTTTACTTTTTTTTCTTAGTGCGTATATGCTGTAAACTTGTGTATCAGGTGGACTACGCCACTCTGTGATGGAATAATCTGAGGGCCCACTTACTAGATCGTTCAGGACATTTCAAACCCATCACGGCGTCTTCATCAGTGCAACAGCTGCTGTAACTTTTCAGTTTAGTCCCACTGCTCTTTCAGCGCTGATCCGCTGTCAGATTCACCTGAAACGCCATCACCTTTTGTCAGAATTCCTCCCCAAACAAGTTTTCGTCCCGAGTCAGACAGCTTCCGTTCTCGGTCTTCCTCCTCAGTGCTGCGTTTGACAGTCACCTCTCAGCCTGCCAACTTCGTACAAATGGCCACTCATGTTTGCATTCAGCGGCACCAGTCACAGCCGTGTGGACGTCTGACAGGCCTGTCCAGAGTTCACTAACCCTGTCTGTGTTGACAGCTTTCGCTATTAAGAACACCAGCAGTCCACAGCTTCCCACAGAGCCACTGACTGGTTAAGAGAACACAGAGAAGTGTGGTTTCCCTCGAAACTCGCCAGCTTGAAAAGTCTGGACTAAGGAACTTGAGTGTATTACTGATGCTATTTTATTTTATTGATCAGCCCATGTTCATTATTTTTAGGGTCAGAGATCATGACAGTTTCACCAAGTATGGTATAGGAGTAACTTTAAGTGTGTGTTAAGCTCCAAAAGAGGAAAAAAATGAAAACATTCTAAGCAGGAACCCTTTAAGGAATCACTTGGGCACGTCTGCCTATTTCCTGATGACAGCACATTCATTTACCAACTAATACCTGAACTAAATGTCTTATTCCCCTTGAACTCCAAAGGAGCGTAATGTTTTTCTATGCCGCGCGTCCTAATCAGTGAATAATAGACTCCGAAATCTTTTTGACTTGAATAAACAGCACCGGCGACTTACGCTGACAATGTAGGAGTTTCATTTAGAAATGTACCTTCTTCTCCTGCAATGAAGAAAGTCAACATGTAATTATTGTGGAAGTGTTTGTTTGAATCTTAGTCGACAGAGGTATTTAAGAGTCTGAGCCAAATCCTCGCGCAGTCTCCCTTGAACCCGACAGAAGACACCGAGACCCCTTTAATCTTGGCGCTAATGCACTGACAAGCTCTTCTGACGCACCTTTCATTTGAAATGTTTTAATGTCTCCTCACATTCAGCTCCTGTCATCTCGCTCTCCTTCTCGTCTATGCGGTATGGAGGTAGGCGTCATCAAGTGCATTAAAGAAGGGAGCTTGAACTAACTTCAGAGACACATCTGTCCAACTTTAATCAGAATGTCAGTGTGGCTGTTTGCAGAAGTTCTTTTATGAACGTGTAGGCATTTGGAACGTCCTGCTCAGCATTTGTTCTTGCGTCCCCGTCCCCCCGTCCCCCCCGCCCGAGGGAGGACGAACCCAATCGCTCCCAGCTCTCAGCCGTTAAGAGCCGTTTCATACAGTTGCACGTGCGTCCATTCAGTCAGGCAAGACAATGAGAATGGGGACGGATTATGAAACAATAGGCTCAGGCACATTGCACACAGATATTTAAAAATGCCCCACGCCTCTTACAAGGGCTTAGCCACGGACTGGAAATAAAAATGGACACAGTCTTCCAGTGGCAAAACAAACTCCCATTCCGGTGCCATGTCAGATTTTTAAAGCAGCTGCAGCAACACTCATCGTGCTCTATTGTCTATTTCATACTAAATGGGGACATAATTAATTACAAATGACAAAACTCACTAGGTTCATTTTTCCCATACATTTCCATTCTGTTTGCTACTGGTGGAGTCGCCCCCTGGTGGCTAACTCTTACTTCCCTTCACAGACCCTATGTAAAAAAAAGGGACAGAGTCAATCAGAAAGTAAGAATATATGAATGGCCTCCAGGGGGCGACTTCAGTGGTTCCAAAAAGAACTGGGAAAAGGAGCCATCATTTATAACATTAGTTAACATTTTCCAATTGCTAGTTTCAGATCTTCTTCAATAACACATGATGATTGTGTAAATTAAATGAATTGAATTAAGCACATATGAGTGGACACGAGTGTTGGACAGCTGGTATCGGCCAATTAGGAGCCTGGTTGCAGGCGACGTCTGTTTGCCAAATGTCAACCTGGCACGAGCCAAATCGACCTCAGAAGTCAACTGTCAGAGTTACAAAATGATCGTCTTGGTGGTAGTTGTCTTTGTGTTTGTATGTGTTTGCCTGTTATGTCCCTTTGTTGTAATCTTAAATCTCACTCTGGTTGTTTTTTTTGTTGCATTTACTGATTTTTCCCCCCAGCAAGAGTCAAAAAGTACTTGTGATTCTGGATTTCTGCCTCTTTGTGTCATTTCATGTGCCTCGGGTGAGGTTCTACACCTCTGTTTGGTCATTTTGGTTGAATTTGTATCAGTGGTTGTGGTTGTTTTGCCTGTTTTTGTCACTGCTGCATCTCCCTCATCACCTCTCAAAGCCCCACGGCCTGTTTTGCTCTGTGTTTGACCTCGACCAGAAACTCTGTGTCGAGTTTGTCTAACAGACCATAGACGTTCAGGAAGCTAATGAGGCCATCAGGTGTACTTAAATCATCATTTACCTGTCTGTGTTTCCACCTTGGAGCAACATAATGGACTTTAGCAGCACGGCACCTTAATCCCAGGCTCTTTGTTAATGAGAGATTGAAACTGTTTTCAGACATCAGATGATCGAGAGGCTTCACACACTGTACTCATCACACCGTGGTTTGTCTTAATACCAAAGTAGACAGGACTTTAGTCAAAGGTTTGTGTAAATCTAAATGTTGTATGAATGAATTTCTGTTAAGTAAGTTACAGAACACAGTTGAGCAAACTGACCAAGTTTAGAGAGTTTATTTGACAAAACACCCCAAAGGGCAAAGGCCTGTACATACTCCACAAGAACAGAGAAATGGGTTCATTTTCTCAAGGTGGCAAGAACAAGAACTCAGGGAGGCGGAGAAGGTAAAGTGTCAGTGGCAGCATGCACATGAGAAAGTGCAGGAGTTAATGTGAGCAGAGAAACGAGCAATAACTAGACACTAGGATACAAAGATCTTCAGGTCTGTAACAATCTGGCGACGAGTGACTGGAGAACCAGGAAATAAGTAGAGGAGCTTGATGATTGACGTCTTCATAGGGTCCTCATTGTGGGAGTGACAACATCAGTGACATCACAATCAGAGTGTTGTTGGTGACGTACAGTTGACAGATTCACAGCTAACCAATCAGCTGTAGAACAACCAACACTAGATGATACAAAAAGATCGACACTGTTCTGGGGTCGACTGGTGCAGAGAGCCGAGCGGGAGCGGAGTCTTGATGAGATGATGAACTGCAGGTGAGATGTTAATGAGGGAATGATGGATATAGGTCAGCCACGCCCACTGAGCACGCCCCCAAACACAGAGGAGACAACTCCTCCCGTATGTTTCACGAATGCACCATTGGGTTCTCAGATTCTTATTACACTGACATTGTTTAGAAGATGATTTACACATAATTTTATACATTCAGGTTTCTGCGGAGTGAAAGTGTTTCTTATCCGCAGCCAATCAGCCAAGAGAAATTGAGCTTCATCAGTTCTGATGTGAGCAGCACAATAGTGGGAATGGGATTATAGAAGTGTGAGACAAACGTGTTTTCAGTCGTTCCCCGCTTTAAATCTATGCCCTGAAGACAAACATTAATTCTAAATTTAGACACAGTTTAGTGGCCATCACAGGCCATAACCACTCTCTCCCCTCTGCTAATGCACACGCGCATCATCTATGCATTTCACTTCAAAGTCTTTGCAATTTCCTGATGACATTCACACTCCTCCAGGGTCAAACAACATCTCACTGCCTCCGTATCAATTATTAAATATTTTAAGCAGCATCCCACCTTCGCCTCCGTCATCCCCTCAAGACCGATGCCGTTATCATTTTTGTCAGAGTCAGTTTCCATCTGCATTTGTCATCCCTGCGCGCATTTACAAGTTATCAATCGCTGTGTCAGGATGCAAAATAACTGATGTTCTTTGGGGCGGGATTGGATGGGACTATCTGGGGCTTTCAATCAATGCATATTCTCTGCCTCCCTCCCTCTCCTGTGCCACTACACCCTCATAAATCCCAAAGCATTGTGGGGCTTTAATGTATTTGCGGGGGGTGGAGGCCCGGCTGTGGGTGCAGATGAGGTGGGGGGTCTGCGTGACAGAAGCAGTAGTTATATTATCAAACATTACACCTTAGGGCGAACACGGTATCAAGGGGTTTCAGACTGTGTAAGCGCGGCATGGTGGCAAAGGAGGAGGCACGACTACAGCGCGCAGGACAAGAAGGGATTACTTTCTGTCGTCCATAAATCAACTCTCCAGCTAAACTAATCTTTCTGGCTGGATGACAGAGTAAATACTCAGGCTATAGGGATGTAATGTGTGCTTGATGCATCTGGTTATGGCTGCCTGGCTGCACACAGAGACGGTGAGAGGCACTGCGCCAGCAGTTACAAGTTAGTTAATGTATAGTTTCCACTATATCCTTCTCCATCTTGTTTCAGATGATTGTAAGGCCAGCTGCACACTTGTGATAGTGTGTGTGTGTGTGTGTGTGTGTGTGAGGCGTATCCTGTTGCTGAATATCGGGAATAGATAATAATTAACAGAGCCAAATAAAGCATTAATTATGTCTAATGTGCACTGTTGTCCTTACTTTGAGATGGGAGGCAGATGGATGATACATAAATAAACTCAAATAGAAGAAAACAGTAAGAACATTTGAAATACTATCAATTTCTATGGGAATAAATGTCACATTTTCTTTATTTTTCATTGTTAAAGTCTTCCCCTTACATTTCATCTGCATGCATACCCCCCAAAAAAAGTATGTTCTATGTTTTAATTATGCATGAAGTTTACTTGTCTTTGAAGAGTTTGACATTGTGGGAAATAAGCTTACCCGCTGTCCTGCTGCGAGATAGATGAGACGATCAATAACCCTCTGATGTCCATCAGTTAAATGTTAGTCGAGCTTAGCACAAAGACTGCAAACTGTCAAAGAGGAAGAACACACCGGTCTGCTTTCATTCACCTGCGTGTCTTTCATTGCTTTTTTTGTTGTGTCGTGCTGTGTTTATTCTGTGTATGTAATTGCTCTCATGCTTTGGTTTTGCAATTTTCTAATTAGCGTTTTAATGACGTCGTTATTTCACGTTTCATGTTTTCAGAGTCTGTGTCCGTTCACGTTGATTTGTTGTATGTTTTTTTTTTTATTTCAGTTTTATATTCTGTTTTCAGGACGACGCTGTTACATCTGCTCAGGGACTACAGATGAAAAACTGCCTCCTGGACACAACTCTGGCACATTTACAGCAATGTTTATCAATGTACACTGTCCCTGTTTAACCCAATCAATAGCAAAATAAAATACTGTAATTGTGTTTCCCACAGTGTGTAACTTCTCCCTAGAACTTACACTTTATACATAAATTCTAGCAATAAATGCACACCTGATAACCATGAAGAAGGGATTGTATAGCAGTCCCTTCAAATATTCAAGTTTTTATAATATTAAACACATGTTTACTGTATTAAAGCCATTTCCATTAGATTATAAAGAAAGAAGCCTGTTTCAGTGTTGGCTTCTGGTCCCTTCTATGATGACCTGGAAAATAACACTTTTCCTCTGCAGTTTGACAGATAGTTCTACAGTAAACCTGGGAAATGATGGCGGCATTACTGTCGGAGGATCCGGAGCAACACAGCACACGGCGCTCTCCTTAATGTCTGAGCAGTGGGAGGGGCAACATAATGAGAAGCCAGGCTGAGCCCTCGCCGAGGCAATTTAAGTTCAAATCAGACCTCGGGGAAACAAAGAAAGCCCTGGTGACATGTAGCCTGCTCAGAGTAAATCACCTCTTACATTGTGTCTGGGCTCACCTGATAAGTTGGTAAGTTTTTACATTTCCCTGTGAAAAGGGTTTTGCCACTCTGCTTGAGGACACCACTGGGGCCTCTGGACCAAAATGACAATTTGAAATTGCAGTGCAGCCAATTGTGCATCATTTCCTGCTCCCTGTGGGAAACAATAATTGACTCAGAAGACGCATAAATGACTGTAAAATGGTAACAGGGCGTATTTTTGTTGGAAATAACCCGAACAGATTTACTGTACAGCTCTGCTTGACAATCTCTCTGAAGAAAATAAACACAAGTGCAGCTCCGTCTTGTCTCATGCTGCACAAAGAGGAGGTGAAAGAATTAGTCAATGAATCATTAAAGGATAATCAGCGTGCAACGCTTTTAAATGATAAATCAATCTTTCTTTAATTACCGTATCTTTATTAAGAAGAAAAATGCACATTCAACCTCTCAGTTTTGAAGATATGCAGCGTTTCCCAATCCTAAATGTCTCATTTTAAAATACACAGCAAGATCCAAATCTAGATTAAATGATAATTGATTAACTCATTTATAACAAATTATCACCTGTTTGGAAACAGAATTTGCTGTTGGTGATTTCTAATTACAGTCATGACGAGCATTCGTCCACAAACCTATCTCTTTATTTCTTTATTTCTTTTTTTATTACAGCAGCATGTGTGAGGCTGATTGTGTGGTAGGGGGCGATGGCAGAAAACAGATTATCGACAAGGGTGGAGAGCAACAGTCACAGACTTCTTGTTAAATGAGAAATCAGTAGCTGTGGTGGGGGGAAATGAATGATTCTTCGACGCTTTATCATGGCTGTATGTATTTATGCATGATCCTGTTGAATTTTCTGTATCAGAACATACACAATCCATTTCAGCCTGTTTCCCCCGGAATAATCTGGTCTGTGTCAGTGCAGCTTTATGTGCTCTAACATTTAACTGATTTAGTTTTGTCTTTCAGAATCCTGACATCCACCAATTATCGCCAAGTACAAATAATTAGATAAGGCTGATATTGTGTATGAAGTAAAATTTAAATATTAAAAACAACAAGACTAATATTATATCATTTGTATCATTAGTAGTTTACTTACCTTTGCCGGAACATTTCCAAAACTCTTATTTCTGTTTGAGGTAATGGGCCATTTCATTTAGCCTTTTAATGACACAATGATCATTGTATAACTTATTGACTCTGTATAACTTTCAGGGCAAACCATCTTTTAAACGTTAGAGTGGAGAAAGAAAGATTCAGTACTAATTAACCAGTGGGTTTTCTTTTTGTTTCACTTTTTATTGTGTGCATTTGTCACTAATGGATCACAACTCATTGCCGTTTCGCTGCACGTTGCGTTGTCAGAACTCTCACCATGAAACTCTAACACACAAAGAAACCAAACAAAGACAAAAGTATAAATCCGATGATCCCATGCTACTGAATGATGTCATCAAACCAGGTTTTCTAGCTGCAGGAATGACATCCTGTGTTGTTTAAATTCTGTGTGTACGTTTGTTCCACTGAGATATTGCAGGTGGTGTATTTAATAGTCTGGATCTGAGGAAATAGTCCCATAAATGAACAAGAGATAAGGGTCAGAACTGTATCCAGAACACTGAGATCACATGTGGCACATGATGAAACATGATGAAACCCTAACAGGATCTGTTGACCTTTCATGTGAATGCCAATATATTTACACCCCCCCCCCCACAAACAGAGCTGTTTGCTCGTATGCCGACTCCTATATGACCGTCACTGCCCAGATCCAGCTGGCCAGTTACAATATTGCATTATTCATAAAACATAAACACACAAAATGGATTCCTCTGGTCCACTCCCCACCAAAGTCAGAAGATTAATGATTCACTCTTTAGGTTATAATTCAAAGTTCATCCTCACATACATCATATTTTGAAGCACATAGATTATAAGAGAGAGAACATTTATCATATGACAGGGCATACGCAAGCTCTCCTGCACACATAACACACACACGCACACACGCAGGACTCCCGTCTCCAGCTGCACACACACACACACACACACACACGCATGCACACACAATTTGTTCCAACACCAGGCCCCACCAGAGTGAGCCCCCTTTTTCACATCCAGTTATTCTAATTTTATTCCGACACATCTCCTCTGAAGCATTAAAGTGCCGTTTGCACAAACAGATGAGAGATAATAGTCTAAGGAGCTGGTCATTCCTACACTGTGCAGCACTGTGAGAGCAAGAGAGATGATAATCATTCATCACAATAATCAAACCGTGAGACACACACAGGGCTTCATGCAGCTCCCTGCAACATCTGACACCCAAAATTGGTCCTTTTATGAAAAAGTAAGTAAGTAAAAGCAAACTGCCAACAAGAAGTGTGCGACTTTTAATTTGAAAGCTGCACTGTGTAATAAATCTAGTATAAATATTTAAGTATATTTACAGTGTAAAGGTTGTTCCTTCATATTCTCCATTTGCACTGAATGCTTTTTGGAGAAATTCATGCATAAATGTATGTCATATTCATTTAAAAAAAATATTAGTTGCCTTTTATTCTTCTAGTTGACATTGTTTTGTTGCTTTTTGTGAACTGGCTATAGGAGTTAAGCAGAACTTTTAAAGGGATAGTGCATATGACTTGCATGTCTGTCTTCACCTGGAGTTATCAGATCTGAGGTCCAAAATCAACCAAAAACGCCATGGTATAGTATTTTGTCCACAATTACCAAAAAACAGCATAGTATAGTATGTTGTCCAAAATCACCAAAAACATCATAGTATAGTATGTTGTCCAAAATCACCAAAAAACATCATAGTATAGTATGTTGTTCAAAATCATCAAAAAACATCATAGTATTGTATGTTGTCCAAAATCACCAAAAAACACCATAGTATAGTATGTTGTCCAAAATCACCAAAAAACACCATAGTATAGCATGTTGTCCAAAATCACCAAAAAACACCATAGTATAGTATGTTGTCCAAAATCACCAAAAACACCATAGTATAGTATGTTGTCCAAAATCACCAAAAAACACCATAGTATAGTATGTTGTCCAAAATCACCAAAAAACACCATAGTATAGTACGTTGTCCAAAATCACCAAAAAACACCATAGTATAGTACGTTGTCCAAAATCACCAAAAAACACCATAGTATAGTATGTCGTCCAAAATCATCAAAAAACACCATAGTGTAGTATGTTGTCCAAAATCACCAAAAAACACCATAGTATAGTATGTTGTCCAAAATCACCAAAAAACACCATAGTATAGTACGTTGTCCAAAATCACCAAAAAACAGCATAGTATAGTATGTTGTCCAAAATCACCAAAAAACACCATAGTATAGTATGTTGTCCAAAATCACCAAAAAACACCATAGTATAGTATGTTGTCCAAAATCAAATTTTTTGAACTTTTCGGACACGCTGTTGGTGTAGTGGTTAGCACTCTTGCCTTTGCATCAAGAAGACACAAGTTTGAGATCTGGTTGGCACAAGGGCCTTTCTACATATTCTGGGGGGAAGGTGATTTTGGACGCCTTACTATAATATGGCATTTTTGGGTGATTTTGGACCGCATACTATAATTCATCCAAAATGACCCAAAAAAGGTCATAGTATAGTATGTCATCCAAAAATAATGACCTAATCGCCACAACTCACACAGTGCACTCAGTTTATCGCGACTTCTAACTAAATTATCAAAGATTATTCATGAGCAAATGTGCATTTGTGAGCATTTCCATCAACTGAGATAAACATAGGTTGCAGTAAGGGCTGTGTCACCACAGCACAACTTTATGATGTGAGTAAAGACCTGCAATAGCTGATGGTACTCACGGCTTTTCCAGTATAATGCGGAAGCGGGACAGGTGTTTCAGTCACATGATTTTTTTAATTGTCCTGTTTTGCTCTCATGCATCTACCTCCCACAAGATTAATGCAAAAATTAACATTGTCCTTTTCTTCTGTGATTCTTTCTTTTCTTTTCTTTTAAAATTGTCTTTGTAACATACATGTTTAACAAACATGGAGATCTATCCATGTCACTTATACGAGTACGTGTCGTACAACAATTCACTACAAAATACCTTTCGTGTTTGTTGATGTAGAATTCCATCACTAAACATCTCATTCCATAGTCCAATTAGTGCAGATATGAGCACAGATGACAATAAAGAAAAAGTGGTTCTTTTCATTTTTAAGTGCACAAATCATAAGTGCACAAAACAGGCTGATGGAAAACCAGCTTGTGTTACTCGACAGAGTCAGACTCGCTGTTTCCTCAATTTCCAGCCTTTTATGCTAAGCTCGCTGTCTGCTGACAT
This sequence comes from Solea solea, assembly GCF_958295425.1. Classification (NCBI taxonomy): domain Eukaryota; kingdom Metazoa; phylum Chordata; class Actinopteri; order Pleuronectiformes; family Soleidae; genus Solea; species Solea solea. The sequence continues at coordinate 18,287,390 of NC_081153.1, forward strand.
GAGCCACATATTTACTGCACTCTGATAGTGACCATTGCATTTACGGACTGTATAATAAACATGCATGAAATTGATGAAAAAGGGAACGACAGGCCCATCAAAAATAATTCATCCCAGAATACAAGTCTGGTACATTGGATTAACTGCTGGTCACAAATGAAACACAGACCTCATCAACCTTCTAGCAATTTCTCCTGACAGCTGATAACCCCTCAAACATCCAGGCAAACATTAGCCCTGCCTCTCTCAATGATAGACTGCATTATGCTCTAATCTGCCCTCCAATACTTGATAAGAAAGGCTAATTTGAGAGTTGATGGAGTTGAGAACACGATTGAAGTTCAAGACCCCGAAACAGATATCATATCGTAATCACGAAGAATTCCGACTGCACACATTTGGAAACAAATTGGTCTCTTCACGAGTCCAATCACAGTTTTAGCTGAGTTGATGTGGGCAGATTGAATTCCCTCTAAATTGTCATGGCAGTGTCACAGATGCCACTTCAAATGAGGTTTGAACATATATTTATTCTGTAGCTCATTGGCTTATGTTAATCCTCTCCATTTGCCACTTGTCAGAGGCAAGTGTCATTTAGTGTTGCCATCATGTCGCAGCCTTTCACTAACTCACACAAGACGTGTCAGTCTTTCAATCAGGCGGCGGCAGAGAGACTTTCACATCAGCTTAAACTTTTAGAGATAATAAATTATGTCAGAATATGTATCCAATTTGGCAAAATAGGATGACTTGTGAAATGATTTATGATGTGGGGATGTAGTTTCTTTCCTCACAGCACTGATGGACTCTGTCCTCCATGCAAATAGAGGTGTGGCAAATGAAGCTGAGGATGGCATGTCCTCAGTGGTCTGTGCCGTGGAAAGTGTGCGTTACAGCACTGCGGTGGATGCAGATCTACTCTTAAATGTGAATTACAGCAGATGATGATGTGTGTGTGTGTGTGTGTGTGTGGAAGCTCCAGAGCAGCTAATGAACCTTGAGGTGAGAATATTTTAGCAGCTGCTGTTTTTTTTAAAGGTCAAGATTAAAGTTGGAGGTTTTACTTTACTTTGAAACAGAAGGGAAATTTAAAAGTAAAGTTGTTGGTTCTCAGTGATAAAGAAGTCTGCGGCTGCATCTGGAATCAGACACTGCACTGACTGCTGGAGAAAGCATGAAGGACCCCTGACTCTGACTCTGCTTGGGGCTGGACACATGATTCTGGAGAATTAGGCCTTGTTTAGATTGTAGCCCAAATCTGATTTTTACACATATCCAGATTGTGTCTAGCTTAGTTTTGTCAGTCTAAAACACTTGAGATCTGATTTTTCCAAAGCTCATTCAAACCAAATACGGAGATGGTTTCAAATGTGATTGTGAACAGAATTTTACAGATCTGTTTCAGTGTGAACGTCTCAGTCACTCTCATAGGATGTGTCTTACCCTGGGATTCCACTGAATGCATATCCGTCGCGTAGCATCTCCGTCGCGGCTCTGGAAGTGATACGTATCCACTTTAGTTAGTGTGTCAGCTTCCACAGACTCTGTGCGCGTCACGTAACGGCTTCGTCGTTTCTCCTGCAGAATATACGCGAGGGTTCTATTTTTGCAGGATGAGAGAACACAACGCTTCAATTTGGCAGAATTCAGCACGTGACTCGAAGTTAATTGGAGGCGTGTTAAACGATGGACACATGATCATTTGGGACAGAAACAGGCACAGATTTCTGTCGTCCATTTTGTTTATTATGTGAGAGTTTATTAGTTTATATGTCAATATGGACACAGGCTGATTGGATCTGATTGGTCAGGAAGATCAGATTCTGATTCTACATTTTTACTATGGAATACAATAAAAGCGTTGTCAATATTTTTTCTGTCATGGAGTAAGAAATACATTTATAAAATATAAAAGAAACTGATCAAAATCAGTTAAATGTCAATATCAATGCATTTTATGCAGTAAAAATCTGGTTTACAGGGCAGACATGTCCATATCAAGTTGGAGGATGTGTTTATGCCTCTAACACTGTCATCATCACACTCATCATAGAACACAGACGTTCAAACAAAGGATCACAACTCTTTATTTCCAGTAAATCATGAACGCATTTTTTAGATTTAACTTTAATTGGGTTAACAAGCCATTTCCAAGAGTTGAACATGTTCCATCATTCTTTAGAATAAAGGATGGAAACATATTTTTACATTTTTATTTACTTATTAAATTGTTTGCTGCTCCACCTTCACTGAGCTTCCACACATGACAAACTCCCCTGGCTGTGCATAAATGCAACGCACCCTCTGCTGAGGGCGGGCTTTTTAAACCTGTTACAGGCCACGCCCACCACAATGTCAGCCATTTTGTTGTAAAGCACTGCAGGTGTGTTAGAAAATCTGCAGCAAACACTTGTTTGTTTTTCTTGATAAATGTCTTTTCTATAAACGTTATATACAAACCAAGCACAGTGTCGTCAACTCAGGACTCTTTGTGAGGGAAACGCTCTCGTTTGATTTTGGATTACAGATCAGCTGATGTGGGCCTTCAAAATGGAAGTGGAGTTTTCCTCTCCTGCTGTAATTTTGGATTACAAATCAGAGCAAGGGCCTGGGATTTTAATCTACTGCTTCGCTTCATCAAGGTAAGTGTTTACTGCTGGTGTCAACATGTGTCATGTGAGATGTTGTCTTCAAGTGTTTCCGCGAAGGTTGCTTTTGTAGTCGGTGGTTTTTGTGTTGTTTGTGTTGTCGTGGTGTTGTTGAGATGAAATATGTTTGATGCTGTGCTTCTCAAGTTTGGGTCTGGATCAGAACTATTCAATCACAAACTCCGTTAGGCGTTTGTTTATCTTTGAAATAAGGTAAACATATGTCATATACGACCCCTCAAAGTGCCTTTAACGGAATATAAAAGAACTATCGATGCTATCAAACCCATCAGACTACTGTAGAAATCTTTGAGGGACATGGAAAAGTGTTTCTCTAGTTATTTCTTCAGTTATTTCTGGTTGAACCACAAACTGGGCCACTGTAGAAGTTGATTATGGGCCACATGTGGCCCATGAGCCACCATTTGAATTACAGACTGGTTCTAGATGTATCTACATCCATACATAACTATTTCAACAGTAAATACATCGATCATGTTTTCTACTATTGCAAACAACATATTTTTTGGACCAGTAATCGGTTAAATCTGATTTTGCGACGGCGTCAGTGAAAATATGTGTCAGTGTTTTCCTTGCCACCATTTTGCTCCTCATGCTTTCATTGGCTGCGTCACACGAAGGCTTCCTGCTCCCTGCTACCCCTGCAGGAGCGACGTGGGCAGGTCACACCATCTCACACTTCATCTTCCCTTTGATGAACAAATGAGAACTCCTGTGCCCTTTGAAGCATGTGTGTGTGTGTGTGTGTGTGTGTGGCACGTTCAGGCAGTTAATGCATGCATGAAAAGCCAAAGTGAGGAAGAGATGAGAAACGATGACGAGGGCGCGGCGAGAAAACAAGAGAAGGGACAGAACAGGGCGCGACAAGGTTTCAAGCTCCATCACCTCTTTTCCAGGTGTTTCCGTCGACAGGATTTCGTCTGTGAACTGCAATCAACTTCCTTAATGAAAGAAGTAATTAACATATTATAATTTTGCTACAGTCTGATTTGACAGAAATCATTTTCCGTATCTAATGCTATGCTAATTTAATCTGTTCCTCATTCGCCAACATGACCTTTTGTGATTAAGTTTCATGGCAGATTTCCTCTGTGTTCCTGTGCGTCTCTGTCTGTGTGGGTGGGATTTATTTTAGTGACTGAAAATGAGAGGATTTTACTCTTTCACTGCATCCAGTGAGGAAAATAAAAGTTTTTCTTTTCTTGAGAGCAAGTGGGAGGTAGCTGACTTTTTCTACTTTGCACATTATCTCTTCCACGCGGTCCGTGAGAAACACACTCCTCTCATTTGCAGGATCGTTATTACGGCAGATATCGGCTATATTTATTCCCTTTTTGGCTTATGTTATTATCATGGATTGGCCGAGGACTGGTAATTTGAGACCAACTCATCCCACCGGCATACACTTACTCCCAATATCTTTGTGGTAGAAGCTGCCAATATTTAAGCTTTTTAAAGAGCTTTTAGACACAATAATTCAGTTTCTTATTTGACACGTGACCCATAAATAAAGACACATCTCCTGCTTTTGTTTGAAAGATAACATATTATTACTTTATTATATACAGTATGTGTGACGAGCTGAATAAAGAATAAAGAGTCGGCGCTAATGTTACAGCTCATTTATGGCAAATTATTTCCAACTACTTCAAGTCTAACTACTAAAAAAAAGATCATGGAGCAACTACATTGTTTAAATGGATACATTTTGGTTAGTAAAATACGAAGATACACTTAAATATAAGGTAGAAAGATTGGTATTGGTCATAAGCAGCAGCACAAAGGTTTAGTTTTTCGTTCTCCTCACCGTCACAGTATTGATTTTAAAGCTACCGTATGTAACTTTAGGAGATTTGTGCTATCACTCATTTGTACGAGGTGTCCTGAGCGAGGGAGCGTTTGTGTGTATACAACAGCAACGCAGGGGCGGGAGGGGGCAAGAAGCGTTTCTCCCATGAAACTACTGCGACTGTGAGGTTGCTTTTGCCACCATCTGTCTTGACTTCCTGTGTGCAGCAGGGCAATGCTGCTGTGTTAAGATGGGCATGCACTGTGAATTTGGAAACCTCCAGCTGGAACTGTGCGACTAAATAGCGTGCGTGTGAACACTGTGAACACCGACAACATTTTCAAACAGGCCTGATTTCGTTATCGTTATCCCATGATGCAACGATTAAGCTCAAGTTTGTCCCGATCGTGAAAGAAGTTGCAGAAAGAAGTTTTTGCTGGACTGAGAAACACAGAGAGTGGTGTGGAGCTGATGGGGTTAATCCACATTGTGTGGAACCTACGACAATGGTTTACAGTTTTGTATTTGGTGGATTTTGTGATAGTGAATCAGCTGAGGTTATTTTATTTGTGGTCTTAAAACACTGCCTCTCATGAGCTGTTCTGCAGACATGTGTAAACACTATTACTTCAATTGTCGTTTGGAAGCATCTCTTCACGGTCCCTCCTGTCACTTTCCACTTTCTGTTGCAGCAGAAACATCAAAACAAATAACCTCTGAAAGAACAGGATATTCTCTAATCTGACTACATATGACATTAAATATTCTTGGGCTTTTGCGTGACGGCAGCAGAGTCTGTGGCCTCTTTAAGACACGCCTCCTGGCTCCAAATCAAACTCTCCAAGAAAACAAGCTGCCCTCAGCTATCAACACACTCACCATCACGCTCATGAGAGGCCACATGGGACTCCATCGTGACCACAAAGTTATACGAGTCCGGGGGGGTTTTTTACCCTCCAGAAACGGGCAAAACAGATATTTTACGTAATTACAAAAGGTCAAGCAGTCGGCTAAGGAAATGTAGTAAGTGGAGAGGAAGTAAATCAGAGCAGCGGCGCGGCGTTAGGAAGGCTGACAGAGTGTGCGGCAGCCAGTAACGAGACTGCGTATCGTCAAGGCTGTTGTTTGGATGATGTCTGCGAGGCCTGGAGGCGTGCTGACAACATTACCACACTCTTCACCTCCGATACACAATGCTCATGTCATCATCGCCCATTTGAGGCTTGACACCATCGCTGTTTCAGAGTGTCACATAAGGTTCCAGGCGCGAGCTTATTAGTTCAATCAGGCGCAGAGCGGAGCTTAGTGGGTGCCAACTTAAAATCAAATCGTGGCACGCTGTACTTGAAATCCAACTTTGCCCAAAATGTGCTCACATAGCTCTTTAGTGTTAAGAGTAAAACATTTGATTTCCTCTGGTTTACCACAGTCACAGTGACAGAATCTGCTTTTATTTGAGAAAAGTGCTGCACTTGTAGTTAAAATACAGTAGCTCTTGAGATGATATTCATATAACTGAGACACAAGCAGTGTCTGCTGTTGTCATGCGCATTTTTATTGTCCACCTTTTTAGTTTTTATTTTCATTTGTCTGTTTAGCGTCGGTCCCCCCGGGGACTTCATTTACTGCCGCAGTATTTCCTCTTATTTTCTCGCTCGCCACTTTCCTGCACATGTTCACAACTGAGAAGCTATAACTAGTGTCGTTTAAATGATGGGATGACAGCTAAAAATGTTCTCTCTGTCCCTGATGATTTGCCAGCGCGAGTGATTGTGGATATTTTTTAATGTGTGCCAGTTGCAGCTCAGATGTACTGTACACCACAATTGGCCCTGAATTACAACTGACAATATATCAATGACAACGTCTCTATGAGAAAGTGTGTGTGTGTGTGTGTGTTTTAGTTTGTTTTTTTACATCTAGATGCAAAAGCATCTGGCAAAAAAAAATAACCATGTAATCTAATACTTGCATCTTGCTGCCCTCTGCAGTGGTTTTCAGATCCACACCACAGAGTTTTCTATGTGCAGGAAAAGTATGTGACACGACGACCTTACACTGTTGATTTTGGTTCGTGATGAAGCTCATTTTTGTGTTTCACATTTTCATAATTGACACTGGCAGAGAATGAAGATCTCCTCTTATCACAGGTGATGGATCCCTGAAATCTCTGGAACAGTCTTCCATTCCACATCACGTCATCTATTACTCTTAATATTTTTGAAAATCTATATTCCATCCTAAATTCTGTGTCTGTTGAACCCAGATTCTGCTTTAAAACATGTATTGTTGTTTTAGATCTCACCTCACTATTTACCTCTTTTACTCCGTATACAAATAGATATATTAACGCATCCATCAATCGTTCTGCATCCCGTCCATCTAACATATGTTATATATATTATTCTTCTTTGACACACATCTGGATGTAAATGTGTATCATCTCGTGCATCAGAACTGAAAATATCTTCACATTATGGAGCTGAAGGTGTTGGCATCGTTTCAGGCAACATACAGTGACAACATGTGAAAGGCATCTAGTGTGTGAGTGATGATGAAGACGACAGTGAAGTGTTTGAATTAGAATATGAGTGATGATATTTAATATAATAATAAAGATTTTCCTTTTTTTCATAAAAGTAGGACACAATCGATTCATATGTTTGAAGCTTTCTTGATTACATAACAAGATTTCTGATTGTTTCAGCTTCTTAAATGTGAATATATATTCTTAATTTCTTTGCTCCATAGAACAAAGAAATCTTTAAAAAAAGTGAATCATTTTGGTTTGTGGACAAAACAAGACGTTCATCATTTAATTTTTATGGACCATGGGATTACTCAGTTAATCTTGACAATATTCCACAGAATTATCAGTTATGAAAATAACCAGTAGTTGCAGCTCTAGCCCCGATGAAGTTGTATATTTATGTTTAGAGAAAAAATGACCTTGGTTTTCTTCAAAACGATTGTTCTGTGGATAATTATCTAACTGTCTCTAACTTTTATTTGTCAAGCACTTTATTCAACTGTTTAAACATGAGATTTTTAAAACTCCGCTGCAGGTGTTGAATGGAGACGGGAGATTGAGTTGAGAGCGACTCGGGCTTGTTGTTCCACCAACACATACTCAAATGCTGCCTCATACCTCAGCGCCATGAAAATAGAATAATGCTGCTTGGCTTTTTTTCCTCTTCCACCCTCACCCCCCTCACCCCCCTCACCCCTCTCACCCCCACCCCCACGTCCTCGTTTCCCCTGCAGTCTGTGTGAGTGGTATCCATCTGTCAGTTGTCAGTGCCAGCGAGTGATACAGAGAGCTGTCACTTCTCGTCAGGCCGCATTGGTGAAGCCTTTTGCAGCTGCCCTGTCTGACTCGGGGCCAGAAGAAGTGTGTGTCTCTATGTGTGTGTGTGTGTGTGTGTGTGTGTGTGTGTGTGTGTGTGTGTGTGTGTGTTTGTGCTGGGTATTCAGGAGGCAGTAAAGCAATTAAACCGGAGACAATTGCAGGGAAGCTGGAGAGAGATTGGAACCAGTGCAGTACACACAGCAGACTGTAAATATCACATTACCTTAATACGCTCCGCACTGTATCACTATGTGCTCCACAGGACGGGAAGTCACCCGTGACCTTTATCAGCCTCTGTTGGTGACCGACAGGAACTGCAGCGACGTTAACCAAACGTGTGTTAACAAAGTGTCTGGTGCAGCTCATGAAATCAACAAAACCAAAAAAGATTTAAATAAAAAGATCCTGTAGCATTGTAAGTAAATGCCACTGTTCTCACTGGGGCATGAAATGTGTTTGTTCAGTGACAACCGCAACAGATGGATGAGCTTATGACTCATAAGTCACAACTCACGGCTCCTCAAAACCAGTCAAACAAAAAAGAGCAACTTACAAATGTGAACCCCGCAGTCTAAACCCTTTTTATTTGGACCGAACCAACAGCCAAATCCCCTCCAACTCCATTTGTACGACAAAAAAGGCTGTTAATGAATTAATAGAACTAAAGAACATTTGCATACACATGAATAAACTAAATGTAGCTTTTAAAATATCGAAAGCTTTTTAAAAACACGGCCACGTCGAGAAAACGTCGACTTTGTTCTACAACAACAATAAAAAATAATTTCTCTTAAGCCTTGACGTGCCAGTAAATATTGTTCTGGAAAGAGGGAGGACAGAAATTGCCTTGTTTGAAAACCACCAACAGCAGCACACAGTAGACAATGGTAGCCTTTGACTTTAGCGTTAATCCGTGACTTGTCAGTGTTGTCGTCTCTTAGTGAAAAAGCTTCATGACTCCAAAGCCATGTTTTTAATATATTGCCAAAAGAGGCTCGTTGATTGTAAATGAACAGATTGGTTTTCATTGTGACATCAAGAGAGTTAGACATTAGAGGTAAACTTACGTGTTTCTACACACGTTATGATTATAAAGTATGTATGTACAAGTATCTAAGTTTATTATTATTATTATTATTATAAATGAATGAATGAATACATAAATAAGAAAATGCAGTAAAAAATGAACGGAAAATATGAAATCTAAAATCATAAAATATCAACATAAAGCTGCACAGCTGAATATGCCTCAACCTCACCCTTTCATTCAGAGTGTGGTGATTAACGTAGACTTAAGTTTCAAAATAAAAGCCCCCATCGACTTCTTTGTTAATGAATAACAACAGTTAATACAAACCAGGTGATTGTGTAGTTGTGTTAAAAATAATAGTTTTCCATTTCTGCCTCAGTTTTACATACTTGACCTTTAAGTTGTGAAATGGTGCATGTGCTGCATGAAATTTAAAGCTGCACAAATACAGTAAGGACAAGTAAATCTGTTTGCATTGCTGCAAATGATATTTATTTATGAAGTGGTCATTTTAAAAACAAAAAAACTCTTCATTTTCCAATGATACCAACAATAGATCAATCTTGATTTATTGATTCATTCGTATTCATATCTTTTCTGATAGCATGCGTTTGCTGACATGAGCGTGACGCTGACACGTGAACATCTTTCATCGTCTCTCAGTGTAAACTTACTTGTTTTCCCGGCTCTGACGTCAGAGACTTCTTCCTTTTTTCCCCCTCCTGGGCCTTTGAGATGAGGCGACCTTCAGGAACATTGAAATGACAAGCATGACGAGTCCTGTGTAGTGGCGAAGGATCCGAGAGCCGAGCCTGGGGGGCCCTCACCGTGAGAAACACTTCTTTATCTCCCGTCTAATCTCTGTTGAGTCATTTCCAGAGAGAAACTCCGAGAAGCCACAGCCACTGCAGCTGTGATATTGATAGAAGTACAGTTTAAAACCACTTCTATTGATTTGCTATAACAGTCAGTGTCTGTGTGTGTGTGTGTGTGTGTGTGTGTGTTTCTGTGTCACAGAGAAATAAACAGGGGTTTTTTTCCTCCTTTTCTTTATTAAGCTTGACTGCAAACATTTTTTTTTTCTACAGCTGAAGCTCATCTCTGTAAAAGAAGTGTTGTCCTTTCTCCCTTTTGCCGTCAAAGACTAATTTTGCGACATGATTGCCCACCTTCAGCGGCGCCATAATTCAGCGCGAGGCCATGATGGGGAACGTTTCAGAAGAAAAATGTTCACATTGCGGTGCAAAATGCGGACTCAGCACAGTTTATGAATCATTTGGAAACACTACATGAGCACAGTCACAGCACCTGCGTTTTACAGCCGCAGAATAATACACATCAGTGGGGAAATGTCATTTTATTGTGCAATGCTGAGGGATGGTGTGTTCAGTGGCATTTTATGGCCCCGGACATGGAGCCTTCTTTGCAGAGAGTGCACTGTAAATAAAATCCTCCAGAAGAAGTTAAAGAAACAGCGTTGGATTATAATGTTTACGTCCAGCTTAACCTCGTTGGCGACGCAACGCTCTCTCCCTCACGCAAATGTCATAACCTTTTGGATTCTTATATTCCACAATCAGCTGGATTATCAGATGGCGACGCTGGAAAAAAAACGTGACTTTTCTCTTGCTTCGTTTTTTTTAGTGCATTCTCTCATGCTTTAAAATACACGTGTCACAGTAAAAGTGTCTTTCAGCGTTTTCCACTGATATCTCGCGCTTTTCAGACATTCCACGTGTTGGTAAATGGACAGATGGAGCAAATCTTACATTTTTAACATTCATAATGGACAATTACAGCCAGAAACGGTGTTGCATTCATATTTTACTGCAGTGAATAATCTTTAATTACACAAGGCAATGACATCACAGTGTTTTTCATGTTATTATTTAACAAGCTTGGGCCACTGTGGTTCATAGTGGTATTGTGTTTTAACCCCGTCTCTGAAACATCGATGAAAATAAGCGTCATCTAAAGAGCAAACGGCGACAAAAGCTCCATTTAAACATGCTTGTACTGTTTGACCTAAATATATTCTGTCTGTAAGGAACATTCCTCTCATCTAAGAGAGTGAGTGTACGTGTGTGTGTGTGTGTGTGAGTGAAATTAGAAGGATAAATAAAACCAAATGCTGTTTTGAGACAGGAAAAACATGGTGCACCTTTTAGAGAAAACTCTCTTCAAAGTGTCACCACTAAAGCTTAGAAATTCCTTCCTGCGGCATCAATAAAATCAAAAACAAAATGACTACACTACACTGCCACGATGTTCTCTCTTTTTTTGTTGTTTTATTTTTGAAGGCAGACGCCCACAGAGCTTGTTTTTTCCCTGCTGTGCTGATTCATGACAAAAGTTGGACAAATTGTGACAAATGACTCCTCCTTAATTTAACTAACCTTTGGTGGACTGAACCAAGAACAGTGTAGGAATGACAACATGTGGTTTACTCGTGTATTTCACTCAAACAGAATGCTAGGCTGTTTTTTGAATTGTTAAAGCTCTGCTTCATGATTTCAAGCAAATTTGAATTTAAAATAAAGTGTGTACTCTCTGTTGGATACAATATATAACATTAGTAGACATTTTCCTGAGGAGTTAATACTCTGAACTATCACATGATTGACAGTGGATGTGCAGGTTCTTGTGCTCTCGGTAAGATCCACCATTCCGTGTCTTCTATATCTCCATGCGTTGGTTGTAACACAGCGTTATTTGAATGATTGTTGCTTTTCTGGCATCAGAAATCGAGGATTTACCTCTCACTGGATGTTTTCTGTAGTGGTTAGCTCTCTTGCACTTGCACCAAGAAGACCCGGGTTCTGGACCTGATTGGAACAAGGACCTTTCTGCATAGATTTTGCATGTTCTCCCCGTGTGTGTGTGGGTTTTCTCCGGGTTCTTCCGGCTTCTTCCACAGTCTAAAAATATGCAGATTTGGGGACTGGGTAAATTGGACACTCAAAATTGATCATAGGTGTGAGAGTAGATGGTTGTGTCCCTGTGATGGACTGGTGATCTGTCCATGGTGTGACACTACCTTTCACCCTATGTCAGCTGGGATTGGCACCAGCAACCCTCATGGTGAGGATAAAGTGGTAGAAGATGGATGGATGGATGTTTTCTCTTTTCCAGCCGGTTCTCTGTAAACTCCAAACATGGTTGTCCATGTACAGTAAATCCCTCTCGGTCAGGGGTCTCCAACAAGTAGCTTCCCTTTCCAAGTCGCTCGCCAAAAGGTTTCAATAATCGAACAAAAACCAACCCCACACCCCACCTCAACTGCATTCAGTTTCTTTGGGTAGAAATGAGCTAGAAGAATAATATTAAAAAACACGTGTAGCTCTCGGCCATTTTCATTTTGTCTAAGTAGCTCTGAGAAGAGAAAAAGTTGGAGACTCCTGCACGAGAACAATTCCTGAAGACAAAGGCCATTTGCCTCCAAAAGTGCTTCATTGAAAGTCAAAGTGAAATCATCTTTCTTCTTTATGACTGATTACATATTTGCGTTGTTGAGCACGTGTACCTATTAAAGTGGCCAGTGAGAGACTATTCTTATGCTTCAGTCTAATTTTACAGCTCCAAACACGAACATGTAGTCCTGCACGTGGTCGAGTGTCTTCCACCGACACTCACAGTTCCAGCCGCCTCACAACCTCTCAGGAATTTTAAAAGGTGAGCAAAGGGTGAGTTTTATAGTTAAGTGGGCCTGGACAGAGTAAAGATCCAAGAGCTGGTGTTTAACAGGACTATTAACAGTGAGATGGGAGATCGATACAGCGAGGTAGAGAGGAGGCGCATCTCTGTCACTGTGATGTGTTATTAGTGCCCGACGCTGGAGGAATCTGGCTCCTTTCCAGTTCCCGGGCCTTGTCGTGTACTTTGCTCTGCGGCAATTAAACCAAAACCCCTCTTTCCACTCTGCGCGACAAACTCAAAGTCTGTAAATAACCGTTTCATAAATTACAGAAGCATTAACGAGCGTCGGCGTGCGCGCAGATCTTTTGACATCACAAATAATACCTTTTAATTTGAGAGATTTATTTTGGCACCGATGGAGGTCTCGCAGTCTGTCTTGTGTAGTATTATGGGTGTGATACCTTCACTGTCCTCATAATGCACTCATACCCACACGCAGGTTCCCCCTTTATTTCAACACATGCTGTTGTTTTTCGTGTGTGTTTTATTGTTAAAATGCTGTATAATGGGTACAAGATGTGCCGTTTGACTGGCAGGTTAAAGCTATTTTTAAAATGGAATTGATTTTCCTTGTTTTGCGATGACCAGCTGTGTCATTTTGTAGAATTGCATGAAAACCAGAGCACGAGGACGGACGTCGGCAGGTCCTCGACGTCTTTTAAGAATACAGCTAATAACTCAAGTCATTGTGAGATCCATTATATTTAAGACGCGCTCTGCGCTCTAAAACACAAAAAATGTAAAATAGTTTCTCTAAGTCAGAAAGTGCACCGCAAAAAAAAAAACGACATTAGATTTTCTCCAGCGTCAGACTTCTTGCAGTTTTCTTGCGTCCCTGACTTTAAGAGACTTTTGCAACGTGCCGGCTTTGCCGCTGAAGGACACGCGTTAATGTGCAGGAAGATGGTAAATTACATAACGGCACAGTTCAAGAACAAGAGGAAACTCATTCCCAAAGCAGTTTGTTCTCATGTGGGATCACAGAGGTCCAGGACACTGTCATTATACGGTGTAATTATGCTTTGTGCAGTTGTCTGACCACTCACACGTAATTGTTTTTGAAGAGAACAATATGTGTGAAAAAACTTCTACTTTAAATAATGATTAGATTGTGGTGATGATATGGACGTGGATTTAGACGTGAACTGGCACTGTAGGAAACGAAAGTTTCTCTAGTTTTTAAATAAAAACATTATTTTTATTGCACGTAACGTCTTGGCATGTGTCTCTAATTATATCTGTGATTGGTTTGAATCCAAAATAGTATCTAAAGCTGGATAATATTTCACAGGCTGTTATGTTCCTGTAGTTCCGTGAACTCATCAAGTGCAGCCGTCTCACAAGCTCACTAAATCCTCACGGAAACGGCAGCGTTGTTTATTCGTGTTTGACTAACATGAGCTAAAAATTACACTCCCCAGCTGTTTAAGGAATAACTGATCCCTAAAAAAAAAACACAAAAAAAACAAAACACCCAAAGCATATGTTCATGTTTTTTTTTTAAGTGAGATTTGTTCTAAAAATGACAAATTACAATAAAGCCTGATAATAGCAGCATGAACAGCATTGTTTCCTTAAAGGAGCCACGACGCTGACAGTTTTCCTGTTTTTAAAAAAGTGGATTACTGCCGCGATGATCAGTGTAAACAAGCAGGAACAGTCCTTACCGAGTGGGAACCATCTTTTTGGTTTGGTTTCACACATTCACGCAGTATAATATACATGTTAGACTAGTTTAATGAGTGAGGATTGACTTTGAAGGTAATAAATCTGCATTTGTGTGTCGCCACGCTGCCAGCGGGTCTTCTAAAGCGTCACGTACGTGATAAATACTGTGTCTGTGGCTCGACTGTGCATCTATCAGCCATTTTAGACCGTTGGTATTTCAAGTGATCCTTCAAAAAAACACCTCAAGTGAATCGTTGTTGGGAAAAGTTTTAACCTCCCGTCAGTAATCTCCCACAAATCACTGTGGTTTTTTGTTGTTGTTGTTGTTGTTTTTCTTTTATCATATTAAATATATGTGCATTGATTTTTTTTATTTTTTTTATTTTTTTTTTCGCTCTTACACTCTTCTTCAAAACTGTGTCATAAGTGAGAGTGCACTTCCTGTTTTGACTTTGTCCTCCAGATGTCTCCGTGAACTCCAAATGCTCTCAAACGCCGTCGCAGCACAGTCATCCCTCTTCATTCCCGCTAACAATTAGGTAATGAAATATTGATTTTTAGTTAGATTCATATTGATGCTATTAGCTTTGCATTGATAAATCACTGATGCTGGGAGCCAGACCAGGAAGACATTACTGTGTGTTAATCTGATGGATGTGCCGTCTTCTTCCTGCGCGTGTCTCTCTCTCTCTCCCTCTCTCTCTCCCTCCCTCTCTCTCTCTCTACCTGAACTGTCACAGTCCATCTTTTACTCTGTTTATTGAAACTTCTTTTTCACTTTGTGTTGGTCTCAGTCTTGGTTGAGAATAGAGGACACCTTGGTGGATTTAAACTTAAGAAACAAACAAACAATGATCAGCACAACATCTTAATAAAATACTTGCCACACAACAACCTGGGTGATAATGACGTGTGACTCTGGCCACTTCTATCACATGCCCTCTAACATCTCTGTCACATATTGCGGCTGCTGGGAAATTTCCTTATCGCTGGTGTCCCACCGTCTGAGACTATTTTAGCCTGCTGTCTCATCATTACTGTCACAGTGGGACGTCACGGCTGACTGAGACGCTGCACTGTAACGTCTGTCATGATGTCAAACTTTATATGGATGTGTGACGGCAAGATAAAAGGTTTACACCTAAATGAGGAGAAAATATGCAAAAAAAAAACAACTCAAAATGAACGTGGTAAAGAGGTCAAAGGCACTAGATTTGTGTTTCCCAATATAACATACAGGTGAATGATAGGGACAGGTGAATGTTCATCCCACAATCTGTCTTAAATGTAAGAGAGAAATTGGTGAACTCATTGTCTTTGGTCATGTCATAAGCTGTGAAAATATTGGTCTAATGTTTGAACAGAAATTGAAAGAATACTAGGATTAAAACTAGAGATGGATCCAGTGTCTCTCACTCGATGCCTTCCTGCTCAATAACAAATCAGAGACTGTCCTGTATCTGTCCTGTATCCTTACATATGCACTGGATCAGTGATAAAGAGCCAAATGTTAAGGGTTGACACACAAAGTGCTGTTTGATGTGGAATACTTGACTTTTATATTGCATTCAAAATCAAATCAATGTTATAGTTTTTGAAGTCTTTGAAGTTATTTAAATTATATGGATCCCAGTCTGTCTTCCATCTTGCTACAGGGTTTCCCTGAAAGGTCATAGGTTCACTTACTTATGACAATATGTGTTGTTGTGTTGCCTTGGTGTGTGTTTGTTTTGTTTAACGTTTGTTTGCTTGAGTTGTTGTAAAAGAGAAAATTAATTAAAATACATTTTTGGTGATTTCTGGTGAAGTTGAGCAGTAGAATTCACAAAAAGTTTTTTCAGGTGCTTCTTTGTGTTCAATTACCCTTTACAGTGTTTGCAGTCAAATTGTTTGAGTCGTGTGGAACTGATGGACATAATCAGTGTTGTGTGAACTCATTTGACAATGGTTTTAAATCTGTTATTTACATTTAAAAGTTATGTCAAACTGTTATTTAAACATTAAGTCTGACCTTAACCATATAAAACCAATGAAGTTCCCCTTTAAAAAAACCCCCAGAGGTTTAAAAAATGCAGTGTAGTGTACTGTCTTAGCTCCGGATGGTTCTTGTAAGGACAGAGAGTACAACACACACACTCCTGACAGCCGTCACTCCAATGAGCCACCAGTCCATCTCTCGTCTCCGCTGGAAAACAGCCGGGCGTCTCCCTGTCAGACGACATATGCTGCTGCGTCTCTGCAGCTCTGAGCGGCCTGACATTATCTACTCTCGGAGCCCGTGGCCGGCACCAACTCTCTGCCCTCTCGCTGTTGGCACTGCGGACATGATCTCTGATGTCTCCCAGGCACCTAACTGATGCTGTCAGTGCACCAAGATATAACACAACACACACAGTTGACAAACACGTTGTGACAAGGACACACAGGCACAGCCAGCGTGTGCACAGACACACACACATGCACAGTTGCACGAGTCGCTGAGCCTGGTCGATGTGCTAGACGACAGCAGCTGAGAGAACAACCTTTATTCAGTATTTATTTTCTCCTCCTGGTTTCACCAACCAGATAAGGTCACACTGCACATATGCTGACAGACTCCAAATACATTAGAATTCAAATGCTATTCTGTGACTGAGTGGCTTATTTTTGTTGTTTTTTTTCCCATATGGAAAACATTACACACTTTTTTCATTTTTTATTTTCTTTTTAAAAGAAAAAGAAAAGAGGAGCTACAATGCCAAAAGTTGTCTGTGGATTCAGTTTGGCCAAGTTTGAAATTGACCAGATCCGACATCTCAATCACGTCTGCAGGCAGAAAACTGTCTTGTGATGGGGGGACGTGAGGGGAGGGGGGGGGGACAGGGCCTCATCTATAATTTGAAGCTTTGTCCTTGTACTTTATCAAGTTGCACACATGCACGTCAGTTTAGAGGGGAGTTTTTATCGCAAACACTTTAATGGGTTCGTGGTAAAGACGAAGAAAAAAACAAACTGAGGGTAAGTGATATAATGTCACATGGAGCAGTTCTATAAATGACAAGCAGTTTATCCAAGGAGTTGCTCTCCTAATAAGGCACAGTCACAAACTCTTCTATTTATGGACATTGTCTACCACCTGCTGGTAGAAAGGGGAAACTGCAGCGAATTAAAGGCAACACTTTGTCCATAAAACAACTCCTTTTATGGAATAAAATATAGAAAAAAAATAATCACGTAAAATCAAAGGCTCGTTCAAATTAAAGTGTGACTGATTCTTTTTAGTTATGTAAGCGTTCCTCACAGCAGTCGCTCATTAGTAGATATCAACATGTATTTCGCCGACAATTCATGCATTTGTTTGTTTATTTAAAAACTGGAAAAGTGTTCTGGAATCACTTTCACCATTAGAGCTTTTGGTTAAGGCATTTATGTAAAATAAGAACAGTTCAGTCACACCCAAAGTTTAAAGGTCACGATTGAAATAATTCATGACATCTAATGATGAGATTATAACAAACACGTCACTGACTCTCATCTCTATCCCAAGCACATCGGGAAACTATGGTGGCTTTTATTTACTAGAAAGGTCGTTCTTATTCTTCTTGGTCTGTAAAGTGAGTCTCTGCTTCAAAACATGAAACACATGCAGTGGCTGGTTTTTCCATTTAAGCTGCTGTAGAAACACAGCGGCACAAGATGGCAGCCGCTGTCTAAAGTACAAATAAAAGGCTTATTCTAAGGCTATAAAAAACTTTTTTTTTAAATATTAACACAATTATACACTTACACAAACATACTTATGGGTAGAGTTTTCTGTCAATTAATCTTAACCCTTTAACACCTAAGCCTCAAAATGTCAGTCTGGACTTCGTTTGCTTATTTTAACCATAAAAGGGCCAGAAAATGTCCTGTGAGTCAATGCGTTTTCCAATTTTTCCAGAGTAACTTAAAATATCTGGCAGTTATTTACAATTTACTGCATGTTAAAATAGTGTATTAACAATTAAAAATAGAAGAAAACCAAAGTTTTATTTAGAAAAAACACTGTAGTTGTACATGAACACCAGAGTTTGTGTGATACATTTGAACAGCAAAAACATTTAAAATAACATTTGTTTGAGTTTTTGTCTCCATGTCCAAAGAAAAAACTACATACAGGCGTTTTTTCAACTCTCTCCCCTCTGGTGACAAAGATGCTGATCCCCCTGCTTCCTGCAACAGTGTGAGTGAAATTACTGTTGGTTTTGATGTGCAACTTCTCAGCTTTCAGAGACTGCTGGGATTTGTCCGATGGCACAAACCGTCACTTAATTACAGCAATGCTTAATGTGCTTAAGCAAACGTGTCATCTGTGTATGCGCTCTGTGTAAAAGGGTTACATAGTGGATCTTTAAATCGGCACCGTTCAAGGACAAAGGACAGCCATTCAGTCGTAATGACGGCCGTTCCGTCAATGTGACGCATTGTGTCCCCGTAAAGACAGAAAAAAGCTAATGAGTTTGAGTGTGCGCGTGCATACTGATGGCCACAACAACACAATCCAGAATTAACCAACTTTATTTGAATAACTTTACAGATGTAGAAGTGGTGAAAATAGAAATTCTAATGCCAACATATTTATTATTTATCCATGAAACATGTTTACAGTCACACAAAAAGAACTTTAAGCTTCAGGCTTTCACAAAACATCACTGTCTCACAGTCTCTTTTTTTACAAACAACAGTTTCAAAATAAAAGATTAAAGGCTCAACAAAACCTGTCTCACTGCCGACCCTGAACTCCGACCTCAACTTCAGTGAGTCACCGAAAAAACATTTTCTGTTGTTACTACAAATATCAAGTACTTTGGGAGTGTTAAATATCACTCTTAGCAAACAAAACAATCTCATTAAATAAAGTCAGCATTAATACTCCAATAATAAATTATGTATTCGCAAGATCTCCCAAGAATCTATATAACTTGATGGCTTTCTGTCAAATGCATAGACCGTTCCTCTATGGAAGATGAATACACAGAATCAATGGAATTAAATAGCATGAACGGGAACATACTACAAACGGAAAACACAGGAAAACAAAATAAGAATGAGGTCAATTTTGAAAAAAAGTCAACAACAAATATTTTACAGTCTTTAAACCTGCTTTCAGTCGCTCAATGGCAGATGTGAGTCCGCACCACATCCCTGAAATAAGAGCTACAACTTCTAGCTATAAACAAACGTGACAGAATTCAACTGCTACTTTACTCGCACAATATAGAACGAGTGCGGGTGTTTACACCGTGTCCCTGATCTGAGATGAATGGTAAATTGAAGCAGAGCACTGCTTTTCAATGTTGTTGTGCCACGACACACTAGAAAAATTTAAGTTAAATAATAAAAACCATTGTGCCTTTAAAGAGGGTCCCCTTCTACCCAGCCTGTTAATAGTTTACTGACAGTGGTTTGTTGTTATTGTTATTATGGCAGATGTGTCCAAAATAGGGTGAATAATAATCATCTTAGTGATTTTGTAGAGACATTAAATGGCCTTTCTTGCTTTTTTTCTTTAATTAAAGCCACTTCATGACATCAGATTGTTGCTCAGCATTCATTGTTATAATAACATCAGTAGTGCATCCTGTGCTTTTACCGTGTGGGATGGTGAACTAACGGTGCTGGTGCCTGGACCCTGGTCTGTTTAAGCTCTAATGAAGCTGCTGCCTGTGTCATGGGATGCTGTTGAGGTTCACTAGAACTGAAAAGAAAGTGTAAACTGACATTATTATTATTATTATTATTATTTGATGCCCTGTAGCAATAGTCCTGAATCCAAAAAAAATAAAAAAGCTCATAGGCTCCATCATGGTCATCAAAGTGAACGCCTGAATGTGCATAGATAGTTAACAGTGAGGTGAAGCATTCTTGGCATAGCTTACATTTGATTCTGAATGTTTTAGTGGCATCTGTATTTGTACGTTTTTCTATTACTTTATTGGATTATTTTCTCCATCAAATGTCTGAGTACTTTATAGAAGATTATTTTGTCCTTTTAAACTCTAGCTTCTCAATTCACTTCCATTCTGAGATGTTGACCCATACGTCTCAGTGATTTTGCCTCATTATGTCCACGTGTGTCTCAATAACTTTAACATAAATAAAAACAACAGCATGCTTAACACTTCAAATAAAGCAACCAGTGCAACTCACTGCTTTACATGCAGTTACATACTGCTTTACTATCCCGTGCCCTGTTTCTTTACAAGTTATGGCTGGTTCCTTTATTTTGTTCCCCCGAAAGCCGACTGGAAGGCGACGCGCCTTCTTCACGTTTCTTTATGAAGAGACCCTGAGGACGAAGTGGAGCGGCTGTTTGTCTGCAGGACACAAATGAAAGGACGACATTAGTAACTGTTCAAACAACTCACTTTGACTCAATGTTGCCCAAAAACACTGACACTGACATTTTGTGTGTAAATGAAGTATAAAATGTGAGGGCATATTAAGACTGGATATTAAGAACAACTCTATGGCAATTACACTAGATACCATATTAGGTCTTTCTAATGAAAAGTTACACATAA
Organism: Solea solea; assembly: GCF_958295425.1. Lineage (NCBI taxonomy): Eukaryota > Metazoa > Chordata > Actinopteri > Pleuronectiformes > Soleidae > Solea > Solea solea. Next base: position 18,308,133 of record NC_081153.1, read on the forward strand.
AGAGGCATTGTGTACTGAATTAAAATATTGAAATGGACAGAATGAAACTGGAGAAAATAAACCCTATCTTATAATTTATCAGCTCTTACAACCAAAAAAAAACGTTCACAAGATAAGTTTAATATCACCCACAGTGTTGTCAATATTAGTTTACATTGATGTGTATTTCTTAAACCCTACAGACTCTGATGTTGCCAATATCCCTGTTTAAAGTGCTGCCCACACACTACTGGAGGAGACAGAGGAGAAACAGTGAACAGTTGTAGGTAGCATCAGGGCGGGCCTGACTGACAGGCTGATAAAACACCATATGGAGATGGTGGGCAAGTTTTACCCTGAGGGGGGACAACAGTGTTTGCGTTTTGATTTATTTATTTATTTTCGGTATTGTTTGTTTGCCTCGTCTCTGTCAGTGCCTCTTACAGAAATGAGGACGACGAGACAGCCAGGTTGTGGGAGTTGACAGCCTGGCCTGCGAACACATGACATTACACAGACGCACGTGTGCGCGGCAGTGACAGGAAAACTCCCGACACAGACGGACTATCACCAAGAGAGCAGGAAAACACGGATGATGAAGACGTACCCTCAACAACTGTGAGGGACTGGACTTTTTTTAATGTTAACGGACTTAGCAGTTAAAACTATGATTATGGGACAATATTGTACTGCTGTAAGTTGTTTTTTCACATGTAAAGCTTTATATTTGCACCCACATGTTGTCAAATAATGAATTAAATTAAACGTACTTGTTTGGAAGCTTCAGAGGAGGAATGGTTTTCAAAATATCCATTTAACTGCAACATTGCTGTGAAGACAAGTGATTCATTCATTATAAAAAAAGAAATCTACAATATTCCATTTTGTAGCATTGAACAATGGTCGAGATACTAACCTTGTGGTTCAATCCTGGGGTCGATGAAGCCCCAGTGCTGATAGAGAGCAGCCAGGTCGTGGGGATTGTAATTCTTCAGGAGACTCAGAATATCAACGTCCATTGGCATTTCTCCTGCTGACTCCCTTTTTCCCTGAGCAAAAAGGAGTGGTTCAAAATATGCTTTGCTCCCTTGCAGCCCCCACGTGTTCACGGGAGCCCACAGATCGGGGCCCTTGAGACCTGAAGAGGAGTCATACGAATGCCTGCGAGGACGGAGTCTCTCTGCAGCTGGGTTAGACAAAGGCCTATCGTAACTCCGGGCCAACATAAAACCTAAACCCTCTTGAGGGAAGTTTCCCTCCACGGCGGCTCTGTGGCCTCTGTGTTTGGGGCTGCTGGTTGGCTGGAAACTAGAGTCACTCTTGCTGTGCACAATACTGCTGGAGGAAGTAGCCTGGGGACTGGGATTTTTACTTCCCCCCTCCACTGCCCTATTGTGTCCAGCAGACTTCTTTTGAGGTAGGAGTCCCATCCTCGCACTCGAGTATGTCCCATCTGAGGAGTGCGAGTCCTTTGAGGAGTGCTTGGACTTGGGGACATGTGAGTGGGTTTTGGACTGAGACTGGGTCCTTGCCGAGGGGTTTGGGGTTGAGACGTCCGGGGCTTGTGTGCGTTGACTTCTAGGAGCAGGTAAAGCTGGACAGTCCTTGCCTTCAAGGAAGGGTGGCGGCCCTGTGCGTCTCCACTGAGAGGTGCCTGCCTTTAGGATCTTGAGACTGTTAGTGCACGGTGCCCACTTAGGTGCCACAGAGCTGCTGCCATCCACGCGGTGCGCCACGCGCTGATGGACCCAAAGTACCTCTGGGTAGTTGGTGGTATGTGAACAGTATGGACACTGTTGTCTCACAATGCCCTCGGTTTTAACTGAAAAATCCACCGTACCGTCTCCTTCATGAGCAGGTAAAGCAGACAGATTGAGAAGGCTGACGGCGTCATCACAGGTCTGTCCTGGCCGTTTGACCTCTGGAACATTTTGAGGATGTCTTGAGGTTTTGGGACCACTCTGGCTTATAATGTCCAAAATGGTGCTGTGTCTGCCGTGGGACTCCAGGAGGTCCTGGTGGTCCTTGTGCAGGTGGGACCTGAGTTGTGATGCATCGACGGTGTGGAAATCACAGTGTTTGCAGAAGTAGGGTTTTTTATCTGGAAGTAAAAGCAAAAGAATCAGTGTAAGTGACAGATGATAAAGGTTCACGTATCATATTTTAACAACAAAAAAAGCCACCAGGGATCTGGAGTAACATTGGTCAAAACAATATAATTATAACAACAATATATCACTTTATTAAAGTTTCACTGAAAGTCTCACATTGATATTGAAGTGATAGTAACTTTTTTGTTTTTTTTATCTTTTGGTGAATAATAATTAATTTAAGAATGTGGTGGCAACTTGGTAACACAGCTTCTATAAATCGATTAATTTAAGAAACATCTATTTGTGTCTGTCTGTGTGTGTGTGTGTGTCAGCTTGTGTCCAGGTGAGTTTGATGTCATGGCAACAGTTAGTGTTGCTTTGATGTGTCACTGCATGTGTTACAAAATCAGTTGAAAATCAGCTGGGATGCTCAGCTGTTTATTTTTTTTGACCACACTTTGGTTTCATGTCCGACTGAGTCTTGGGCTTCTAAGTAATCAAAGGCACGAGCCCTTTGATTACTTTCCCGCATGCCTAATTAATAGAGAGATGCAAAGTGCGCATGATGAAAGGAGCACGAGTTTCATCCAGGAAGGTTTCACACAGGCCTCAAACTCGGCAGGTGACTTACTGAAGGCACCAGTGTGTGCAGCGTGGTACAAAATGTGACCGTTATATCACTAAACAAGAGGCTTCTACATGCCTAAAGAAGAGAGATATGCAAGGCAGTGTGCCATGCATGTGACGCCGAGTCAGTTACAAAATCACTTCAGTGACAATGTAAATGTTTCTATTATCCTTGGTGAACAACAATAATAATAATAATAATAATAATACATTTGCGAATGTGGTGGCAAAGCAGACTTGGTAATAATCCTGCTCCTTGACAGCAAATAATAAATCTACATGGACAAAGAGATTTTCAGTCATTCAAGCAAAAGGTTGAGGTGGTGTTTTATTAATAATAATAATAATAATAATAATAATAATAATAATAATGATAATAATAAGGAAATATTTTAAGGTGCAAACACAGCATCACAAACTCACTTTGTTTTTTTTTTATTGTTGGACTGACCCTGATTTATATTCCATATTCCCATTATTTAAGTATTTGAGGAAATAATCTATTTGTCAAAGTGTCATCTTGTCCCTCAAGTGTGCAACAATTCTAAAAATTTGTGCAATGTGCTCATTCATTAAAGCTACCAAAATAAATAACAAAATAGAACGTTGTGTAAGTAAATTTCAAACATCCATGAAATGATTTTAAAACTGTGGGTGTTTTTTATATATTTGTGTTATTTCCATTTGCTGTAATACAATTCTAATTTCACTAGAGGTCTCCCTTTCCCACAACAAAATGGTAAATTCCTCTTCCACCTAAAACAAAGTGATCTGAGAAATTGTCCACATTGATGGCCAGGTTGGTTTATTTTACTTTACAGCAAAATCAAAGGAAAGGAATGCAGACTCAGCATTCCCAATTTTTAGTATGTCCAATTCACAAAATGTCCACTTGATTTAATAAGACGTGGATATGAAACAACTGTCCTCAGCACACACTAAGTCCGGTAATTGATTCCTAATTTCATGTACTTTGAACCACTAATTGTGCCTTTACACTGTAGCTCTAATAAAGCAGTGTGTTGGGCTTACCCTCCTGGTCTTGGCTCCTGATACTGTTGCTTGGTTTAGGTGTCTTATTTTGCAGTGCTTCATAGAATGCATGACCAAGTCCGTTGAACAGGCTATGATCCTTGTGGCAATTCTTCTTGTCGCCACCTTTAGTGTGGGCCAAGGGGGGTGACGTGGGATCAGGGACTGCGTCCACCTTCTTCTTCTTAACATTAGAACAGGAGGTGTTGATTCGCTCTCTCTTCTTCTTTTGCTTCAGGGGAACATTCTCACCCTTGTCTGTGTCATGTGGCAACTTAGCATCAGCTCCTCTCTCCTCCCGTTTCTCTGTGGCCTCCACTAATCGTCCCCTTGTGGCCAACTGCCACGCCTGGTAACTACAAACTGGATCCAGCTGTGGGATTCTCAAGCCCAGGCGTTTTTCCTCTGAGGGATCCTTAGCACCAGCGTGTGTGAGGCTCAGACTTTGCATAAAATACCTCTTGGCAATCTCCTGCTCAGAGGCCTCACTATCTCGTGGTGGAGTTTGTGTTGGAGTGTGGCGGTGGTTCTTTTTATGAAGCTTCTCGTGTGTTCGTAAGGTCTCCCGGTCACAGAAGAAGTAACCACAGCCAGCACAGAGCTCATAGAGGCACTCGTTATGTATCAGGGTTGCTGGGTCCTGGGGAACTTCATTGATTGTGGCGGGTGGCTCGTTGCTTCTGCCCGGCAACTGGTCTTTGACCCGATGAGTGCGCATATGACTTTGGAGGAACCATGGCTCGCGGAAGCGGCGTCCACACAGCCGACAACCGTGATCCTGTGAGCTCCGGTGCTTTTCCATGTGGGATTTAAGGAGCAGTACCTGAGGGAAAACCTGGCTACAAAGACTGCAAGAAAAAGACCCATCTTGATTTGTCTTGACACTGTTTTTCCCCTTAACTTTTTTCTTGGTTGCTTTTTTCTTCACCTTCCCATTGACCTGAGGAGATTTTTCAGATGTCGTAACTTCTGTCGTGATTTCTGCAGGGTCTGGAGTCTCAGTGTTCTCGGTCTGCTTCTGATTCCCATCCTCCTCCTTAACACTGGGAGTATGGTCCAAAAGGCCCAGTTTATGGCTTCGGATGTGGGCTTTCAGGCTGCCTTTTTGTGCTGTCCTGTGCTCACAGTATGGACATTTGTAAGGCTTCTCTGTTGTATGTCTCCTCATGTGTTGGGACAGAGAGCTGAGGAGAGGAAAGCTGCGACCACACACCCCACAGGTGTGGCCAGAGGTCACATCTTCGCTGGCCTCCTCCTTCATGTTGGCTGTATGTTTCTGTGACACATCCTCCCTCTCTTCTGTCTCCATTACTTTTAGCGGACCACGGTTTGTCAAAAACCACAGCTATGTAAATCAATCCTCAAACTATGCAAAGTTTGTATTCCAGGCGTTAGCAAATTCTCAGAAGAGCCATGAAAAACTTGCAAAGCATCACAGTTTTATAGTCCATCCAGATCTTTGAAGAAATCCATGCTGGTGGAAATACCTGAAAAGAGAATAAGAAATTAAAAATAGGCTTGAATAAAAAATCACATTTATTTCAAACATAAGTGTAGTCAAATGCTATAACCAATCTTTGGACAATCATCATCAGGCTACGATGAATGTGAAAAGGAACTGTTCATTGGTTTACAAAATTAACAATAAAATATTCTACTACTACTGAACCTGTGTATACTGTTTGCAGATATAGTATTTGTGCAGCAGAGGTCTCAGGAGTTTGCTGGGTCAGACAACAAATACATGATTAGAGCCAGAGATTCAAATCTTTGATGGCTTTGACATCCACTGCAGGGTTTACATTATTACAAGATCTTTAAAGCCATTAAAGCTCTTCAATCTCTGCTCTGCCGCTGAACTGCTCTGACGTTTGTCCTGATACTGATGACAATGGACAATGTCCAAACAATGCTTAGGTGATGCATGTTCGGGAACATGCGGGACGGCCTTTGGACAGTATTTAGAGATGTAGTTACACGGTGTTTAAGCTGCGAAGAAAGCCTTTGATCAAGATGATCTTTGATGTGAATCAAAAACAAAAAACAATGTTTGGATTTTGCACAGGGGGGAAAATGATTTATATTATTAGTATTTTTAAAGTACTTGTTCATTCTGTTTCATATATTGTATTGCAGGTTCAGTTATTGATGAGAAGAAATAAAATCATCAGCTGTTAAACCCAACTTTAACTCATGTTGTGAGTGTATCAAGGCTCTATGAACCGAGATCTTACCAAGTACGGAAGAGCCAGTACAATACTCAGTATTGGTATTGGTCTGTCAAAATCAAATCCAATATAATCCCAAAATTTTATAATTTGCAAGCCGTACTTTCAACAGACTCTGAAAAAAAATGTAAATAAAAATCAGCAATAACATTTTAGCTGAGTGATACTGTGAGCTGCTCATTACCTCTTTATGGGAGAAGAATTTGTTAGACCAGTGGTTCTCCAACTTTATATACCAAGTACTATCTGAGAAGATATTGAGCTCTTGAAGTAACATCATTATCACCAATGTTAAAATACAGCAGAGGCAGATTTATTCCCAATAAGAAAATTTGCTCTCTCATCATCTTCCTCTTGCTCACATATACTTCACACACTGATATAGTGACAGTAGATTAAGATGGAGCGAGAGATAAGGTGATTCTAATTATTTAATTTATTTTCCTTTTTTTTGTTATTTGTTTAATTTTCTACACACTCTGTAAATAATTCCTCAGCTCCACTCCGTTCTCACACACCCTGGAATATACAGTAGAGCAGTATTTCTGACTTCCCTCCAAGTACCACCAGAGCCATGGTGTTAGACAGTTGGAGAATTATGTATTTGAAATGGCTAGTAAAAGCATCAGCAAAGAACGGCTTTGTTGTTTAAAACGACTATAAAACTGAGATCAGTAACGGTAGATAATTCACCAACATTTGTACCGTAATTTCGCTGAAGTGCTGATCTGTATTTTTTCCGTTCACAAGATCATTTGTTGCTTTCTGTTCCATTTGCCCGTACTGAATTGGGTAAAAGAGCGTTTGCCCATTTTGCACCTTGTTGCAGAAAGACTGGAAACTCTTGAAGCTGCCTCCACAATATGCACTTGTTTTTCATAATGTGCTTGTAAATTTAATCTGGATTCTTTTATTTGTTTTCTGTTTGTGTTTTAACTGTGTCCATTTGTAACTGTCGAGTGTTTTGTATTTGCTGCTGCCTATAATGGCCAGGACTCCCTTGAAAAAGAGGCTCTTAATCTCAGTGGGATTTTCCTGGTTAAATAATAAAAAATAGATACTTGAGTTCGTGATATCAGTATATTTGTCTGGGCACTCCACTTAAATCCCCAACTGCCACACTACATTGAATGATTTACAATATTTATTTTCCACATTTTGTCCCAACTTCTTACTTCCAAATCAATGATGACCATTTGTCAAACAAAATCACATTTGCTTAGCTTCCAATGATGCTGGTTTTATATGCACTGTGTCAGCATGTTATGCAGCTTCACCCTGTGTGACAAAACACAAACTCCGTTCTACAGAGATGGTCCAGAGATGGTAATTTGCATCACACAGATTTTTAGAAAAACCTTTGTCCGTGGGTGAGCGATGCCTGTCTGTATGTATTAGTGCTCGGGTCAGTGTCTCAACATGCGTGTGTGTGTGTGTGTCCTTTGGTTTCCTATGCCTAAATTGAGTGCATGAGGTGAAGCATGAAGAGATGTATTCATTCCTGGTCAACCAGGATGAACCCTAAGGGGCCAGTCCACTCTAATTCATGATCAATAACACATTATCAATGAACTTCATTTTAGAGACACATGCACACACATGTAGCACTGATTCTGCCCTAAAACGAGATGGTGGGTAGAGTAAGTAATGTAACATCTGCACATCTGTTTAAAGTTGCAGTCATAATAACTATGTTTTTACCATTATCTTTTGATCATTTCATTTTTTTATAGTTAATAAAAGTCGTAGGAGGCTCTGACATTTGACACATTTGACTGAAACTAGTACCAAACTAACTGAAAGTGTTAAACACCAAGTTAAAAAATGGTAAGATGGCACCCTCGGACGTGGTTAAGCAAGTTCCTCAGGCAAACGTGACTAATTGTTAGACTAAAGAAATGTATCTTCGTCTTATTGGCAGTCAGCCGGGCAGTCAAAAGAAAAACCTGCTATTGTGTTGGCCGCACTAGAACTGTCACATCGCCTCATGTCTGGCCCTCTGCCCCTCATTGAGGGGGTCGAGAGAGTTATTGTTGAAGCAGAGAGGCCTTGGCCGACATGCCACCGTCTTCAAACACACGTCTAAGCAAAGAGGCGGGATTAAAGACAACTCTTGTTTGTCTTGTCGGTCTTTGAATGTGGGGGGAAAAACTTGGTGCACAAACACTTAAAGGCTAGAAAAGAAAAACAGATTGACTCTCCAGTGATTTATTTTTTTTTTTCAGGGAATGAGGTTGTCTGTCTAATTATCAGGAGCTGCATCCACAGTCGCATCTGTCCGCATGCCTGCCTGCCTGCACGCGGTCGTGTGCGCTGATCCGCTCATGCTGGAATGGGTGCTGTATCTGGAATATATGGGAGGAGTTTAGTGGGTTTTTCCGGACATGGCAGGTGTTTGGTAGGCAGACGCCATCAGATTAGTACATGGGCAATGTGGCACGCTGTCTTCAAGAGGGGGGTGGGGGGGTGTACAAGAGAAACTAGAGGGTGGCAATTAAGGGGTTAAGGTTAAGATGAATGTAATGAGTTAACACAATGGGGATAAAGTCAGAGGAGCTGAGGGCAACAGATGGGAATAAACGGGCCATCAGTATGGAGTTAGCCGCCTCTACAGTATGAGCTTAGGCCTTTGTCAAAGCAGCCTACATGCTTAGTGTGTTCTATATTTTTTGCCTCTGCAATATCCTGCTTTAGCTCACTCATACAGCAAATTACATTTGTTTACCCTAGCTGCACACATTTCCACAACAAAAAATATCTATCGCTTCCATCTCTTCTACCTTTCCCGCTCTCATTCCATGAACACTGAAAGCCCTTTGGAGGATCTGTAAAGTAATGCAGATAACCAAACATGCTCCAGGGGTTTAGCACATTTCTTTCAGAATCACTCGCTTTTTTCTCTCTCTTTTCTTTGGCAGATGAATAGGCATGTCCAGTCAGCTGTCCTCGCATTGATTCATCCTGACATCCCAACCAGCTCAGCACAAACTCCCTATGGTCAGGACACTGATGCTGAGAGCCTGTGTGCAGGGATGTGAGTGTATGTGCGAACTTGAAAGAAAATATCCACTGCTGGCGTGTTGTGTGGGCACTCCTCGCGTGCCTCGTCACTGCACCAAAACTGAGGGTGTCATTTCCTGCCAGGGACTGGACACACAGTTGCGAGTGATTCCCATGTTGCAACAAATAAGCCAGAATAACACAAATACCTCTACTTTAAATAAACCATTAAATAAACATACAATTAGAATAGTAAAATTCTGTAATTGTAGAAGTATGTGTTCCCTGTGACTGTCTGGACACATATTATCTGCCTGTGTGCCTGTGTGTGTGTGCTGATGTCATCCAAATATTCTCAACAACCAGCAACAAACCTGTGCCAACAACATACCCCTGACTGGAGATAGCATGTGACTGTCCTTATGCTAGTGCTCAAAGCCATAGTCACTCACTAAGCCTCGAATCTACTGTTTTGCATCCAATAATCCTGTCAGCGTCCACTGACTGAAAGCACAACTGAAGCATAAAATGAAACTTAAACACAGATTATCACAAGTTTTTTTTTTTTTTACTCCTGTTGATGCAGAATAAGGGGCAATTATATTCTAAGATTATGACGTGTGTCTTTTGTCTTAATCTTCAGCTTTACATCTAAAAAAAATGTGTCTGCATATGGACACAGCCAACACCTTCATGCACAAAATAAAAACGAATACATTATTTCAGAAAATGTATGATTAATATCCATATAAGAGTAGCACAGGATATGCAAATGGCTCATTTTACATGTTACAGTTAAAAGAGGAGCAGTAACAGTGAGCATGATTTGTGCCATTGCAGTTGGCACAGGATGTTCACTACATTAGGCTCTGCTGGTGTTGTGACCTTAACATCCCATGGGATGGATTTATTTTCTTTCTTCAAGGTAATCACAAACATTTTGGATTACAACTGAACCAAATTAAATGGCACACAAACATGTGTACTGTTGCATCCCAAATAATTATCTTGCATACCAGATATTGTATGTTTTTCCCTTTTGGACCGTATTATCTTGCACTTTCTTTAAGGTGCATTTGAAAATGACATTTTGACTTAATGTTTGTTTCAACCTGTGACAGCAAAACCTGAGACCTCTCAGAATGTGTTTTTTATGTCAAATATAATATTTTCAAATACTGAAATTAACTAAAACAAACCTCCGCTTAAGGCCATTCGGTTTCCATATCTGGCTCACCACCAAAATGATCAAAATCTCTTGTTTACTTATCAGTAATTCTGCTTTTAAACCGGCAAACATGGGTGAAAACATAACCTCCTTGACAGCAGGAATATGTAAATAAAATAACACCAGCCTGTGACAACTGAATGACAAATGAAGAACATTAAGTCCAAAAAAAACACACAGTTTGGTGATGAGCTTGTTTAAGTGTTTCCCCTGCACTCATTCAGCTAGATTATTGAGCTGTGCTGCTAAAATTTAACACAATCATCAATAACAATGTGCCATTGGAATGATTTTCACTCACAACTTGCAAAAGTGAGCACCAAAGCCTTTAAATGAGGATACAAAAGACAAAAAAAAAATATATATATAATCCACAATTAGGCCGTTTAATATAAAAACCTGAACAAATGTAGGCTGCACCATCCTGCCATTCTCATGGACACTGCTGCTGCAAACACTACGTTAGAAAAATACACTAAAATATGTCCTTTGCAGTGGTTTTGTTGGAAAATTGTTATGAGACGACTATTATTGCCCCCAAAATCATGACTATTTAGTTGAAAAACTACAATATATCACCTTGCTTATACTATCCCAATATGCCACAATATATTGTATCATCATCCACGTTTCAGGATATGTATCACTTGATTTCTGGCAAAACACAGCCCTCGTTAGCAGGATAATAAGCAGAGAATGACTCAAGGATCACTTTCCGATGATAATATGCCTCTTCACAGCCTGATACTGATGCATGACAAAGACAGCACTGGGAAATGTTACTCAAACGACTTAATTGCACGAAAAACAGTTACAGAAACTCAACACTACTGTGTGCAAACAGCCTGGTCTACCTAAGAGATTAGACAACCATGAGCTCAACAGTCACAAGCACGGACAAACTTGTGCACACCAGAGCCCCATCCCCCTCCTTGTCCATCTCTCCACTCAGTCACACAACATGTACAGGGATTACTCTTCATAGCAGGAGATGAGCTCCTCAATGAGTGCTCTTTTATCATGCACGGCCCACAGTGTGATAAAGCACACACATGGATGTGATACTGAGAAAGAGAAAATAAGGGGAAGAATTGTGACCAGTTGTGTGACAAACACACACTGTGACTAATGAGAGCACACAAGTGGAAATTAACTGAACAATGCCACTGAAAGCTGAAAAGCAAAGGTGAAGAGATGCAATCTGTAAATGTTTTTCAAAGGCTGTCACTTACTCAGATTAAATTATCTGCTGAGGATCCATCATGGACCACCTCTCTCTTTTCAGTGTGGATTGGCTAGTGTTGGAGACACTGGAGTATAATCTGCTGGCATTAACTTGCTCTCTAAAAAAAGCACTCTCGACAGGGATTAGATTATCATGGCAAGGTCAGCTCACACTCGCTCTGACTGCCTCTCTTCATGTCTCTCCATCAGGCTGCTTTTCTGTCTTTCACCTTATCAGCCTCTGTGCTACCTGACAAGTGAACATTTAAACAGATCACACTGCCAGAGCAATCTAGAGCAAATAATCACAGATTAGCAAAGAATAAAAATTGTAATGTAGTAGTACAGTTTAAGCAATATTCATGTTACTCTAGCTACGTTTACAAAATTATGTTTGCTTAATTTTTCAAAAGATGCAAAACTGAATTTCATTAGTGTTATCATTTTCATCATCTTGTTGAAATAAATGAACTGATTTTGTTCCAGTAAGTGTATGATATAGTGAGCTAAATTATTCATATTCTTACATCATTTATATAAAATAAAAAATGGCTGCTATCCTAATTAATTTTCTCAAGTCATCTCCTTTTAAAGTGTTTTTCATTATTTTGGTCTCACCAGGAAAATTATCCTCCTATCTTTTTAAGATTCTTAAAATCAACATAATATCTGATCATAAATTGATTATTTTATTCCCTATTGGAATATTTTAATCCTTTGTGGTGTTGTTCCTTTAACAATGACTGTGGTGTCAAAGCAGTATCTCATATATGTGGGTTAAATAATCCCATAGTATAACTACCCCCAGTGTTTATGCCCCAGTGACTGCACTGTTTACATTTCTGCTCTATGATTTAGATAAGACTTTGGTGTTGATGTTAGCCAAATACCAAACTTGATACTTGATTTGTTTTACAACCAGTGCTCTGTGAAGTTTAGGTTCATTGTTTAAGTAATGTACGGTATAATGTGTCCGCATTTAAGATCAGAATTGCCATTCTCGTTCCCATATGCTGTTATGATTAAGGTAAGGATTGAAGGGAGGGTAAGGGGATACCTGCTTAGCGATTTTACCCTGGAGCATAAGAATGACAGCTGGCAGCAGGGTCTGGATTAGGTTTCCTTAGGGGTATTGCATCTTTTACACCACCGCTTCTTTGGAGTAGAATGGGCCGATCGTAACCCGACTCCCTCAGACCCATCCAATCTCGTCTCCCTCTGCCTCAATGGGGCCAAACAGAAGGGATCTGTGAACGCCTTACTCATCCCTCCCATCTTCCATCTGGACATTTTGTCGGTGTTTGCACTCCAGTTCTTCCACTGGAGACTAAAAGGGCAAGTTCTCTGTTTTCTTTCCAACCATCACAAACTGGAGATCATATCAGCCCATTCAGTGCTCACTCACACTGGTATTTTACTCAAGTACTCCAACCACAACTGAAGAAAAGCTGCTTCCTGAACAGTGAAGAATGATGCAGTTGATTATGCAGAATCAGGGCTTTCATGATATCATTCATAAAAATAAGTACTATTAGCAACAGCAACAGGGACTGACATAGTCACCATAGTTAGCATTTTTCCCGTTTTCTTCTCAAATCCTATTTGATTTTGTTCTCCTTATCTTGTACTGTAAACAATGTGTCCTTCCTGTACTATTATTTTGCTTAGGGACTGCTTGATATCTACTTGATACCGACACCGATATCCCAATCTTGAGAATCTTCTGGTACTGATATCAGTCCGATACAGTCTTGTTACATATTTTAAATTACTTAACTTGATTAAGGAATCTACTGAGTTGTTTGAGCTTACTACATAGCCATAGTCGCCATTTTAAAAACATAATGCTCCAAGAGTGTAACAATTATCTTGCTGTCACAGACAAAATTAGTTTATTAAAATGTTGTTAAGTCAGATTTTACATTTTTCTTTTTTGGATATCTGATCCAGTAATACTGACTAATGTATCAGCTGATCCCTCATTTATCTTATTTCATTACATAAAATGCCAAATAATAGTGAACCTAGGTTAACATAAATGTCACATTTTCAGATTGGTGGCAACAAGAGATCAGCTGTGTTTTATATTTGAGTGCATTCTTCATTAATACATCTAATAATAGTATTGTTTCCATGATGTGACACAACGACTAGATAATTATCAAGAGAGCCCTCATTAACATCTGCTAAAATGTCGTCACCTTACATCAGATTGAATTTCTTAATGTCCAGTTACGTCGAACACAACACCCCATACAGAGAAAGACAACACTAAAGAAAGCTAGCATATGTTTACATGAGAGTGAATCCAGTATGTGGTCCATCTGTATGCTCCACTGTTGGGTAATAACACTGAAAGGAAGGATGCACACTCAGCACAAGGTGCATGTGTACACACACACACACACACATACTCTTTAAGAGGCTTAGATACATATTTTGCACTTGTGCTACTGTGGAAAAATTAACAACACAGTGTCACTATTTAACTGGTGGTAAACCTGCAACTTGAACCCCTGCAAATCATAAACTGTTGATAAATGATAAGATAGCGAGTCACCATGAGGCACAGATTGTTTTTGTCATAACTGCTTAATTTACTGGTGTGCATGTGATTTTTTTTTCAGATGAGGATTTAACTCACATGTCCAAACAGAGGTCTGTGTATGTTGGACGTCATCAACAGCATGATTTTCCATCTAAAATGTCCTCAAGCACTTGCTGTGACCCTACAAGGAATTCACGGGGACATGTGTTCCTCCTCCAGTTTTTCCCCTCCCTTTAAAATCATATTCTATCACAAAAGCTTCATTTTCATGTGGTCGTGGTTATTTGTTTCTGCAACAGACAGTGACTGTTACAGAGGGACAGAAAGGGTAATTTTATCATATTTTGTTCATTTTCACCAGTTTTATCTTGCACAAGAATGCTCTTGTTGTTGTTGCATATTTTGGGATGGAGAAAAGGCTGACATAGTCTGTGTGGTACTGACCATTTGAGTTTTTGCTCCAGATGTGTCGCTGCATCTCTGTTTTCATTTGGTTGAGACTATAGCAAACAAAACGTTTCAGCCCTTTGTCACACAAGGGAGCTGCCCAAAGTTGAAGATGTCCCCTCACATCTTCCTGTGTGCTCTCTGTGAGTGTGTGTGTGTGTGTGTACCCCTCCCCCCTTTCCAGCAACCAGCCCCTGTCCAGACCCCAGTCTCCTGACCTAGTCTACACGATTAAATCATTTTTCTTTAGCACAAATTTTGTCCCCCTGCTACTGTGTCTGGTAGTCGCCGCACACCCTCCCCTATTGATCGTCATGCTGAGGAGATTACCCTAATAGCTGGGATTACCTCCCCACATGTTGGCTGACCACATATTGGGGGGGGAGGGATGGGGGGGGGGGGGGGGGTGTAGAGCTGGAGATGGTGCATGTTGTGCAGGATGTGCAAGTGCACGGAGGGACGGACGGTGGGAGGGGTGGAGGAGTGAGGGATGGAAAAATGTGGACCCATGTTTGTTATTGTCTGCAAGTGCCAGAACCTAAAAAGAGCTCAAAACAAATTCCATGTCTCATTGTCTGTGGGATGTAATTATACTTATTTACAGCCTACATAACAATCTTTTCCCTCCACAGTGATGATGACAGACAGGCTAATGTCAAACATACTGTATTTATCTTTCCTGCTCATTAACCGTGTACAGCCTGAGTTTAATGGTCCAGTGTGTAACATTCGGGATGGTTTCCCCAAGGATATTTTTATTATTCTATTGAAGAGGACCAGAAACTAGCGATTAAGACCAGTAACTCCTCAAATGTTTACTGATGTTGTAAATTGAGTGAGCAATAGGGTCTTTTTCCCATAGACTTCCATTTAAACGCCCACTTTTTACGTATGTTCTATATCTTCTATAGACAAACCAAATAGAGGATTCATTTTACATTTCAAAGCCAAAGCTTGTAATGCAAATGAAAAAGAATGACATCCCTTCTGCTATATAAAGACCACGGTGGTTTCCTATCACACTTAGGAGAGGAGGAGGTGAGCAGAGGAAGTCCACCTTTTGTTCTAATCTGCAGTCTCACATTTGGGTGTCACTGATTATTATATATACAGGATTGTTAGGTGTAAACAAAACTGAATGTGCCTTTAAAACAGCTGCAAAGGTAAAGGTAAAATATGTCCTTATCCCTCCAAAATGTCTGTAGCCAAACGTGAATTAAAACATGGAAACCACTACACTTTTATTTACTGTCAAACTGTAGAGTCTGTTTGATGTGTTTTAACAGTTGTGTATTGTTATCATTATCACCTGTAGAGGTCACTAAATCCAACACACTGGACCTTTAAAAGCCCACCCGCATCTTCTTGTCATGCAATTCACTCACCCTGAAACAATAAGATGATTCCTCTATGAAGGAGACATGCCATTTTTAGTGTGTTATGGCACACAGATGCCAAACATTCTTTGAGTGTGACTTGTCATGTGAGGATTTTGCAGCTCTTCTGATTTTATACTGACAAGAAGAGTGTGAAATTGTGATTTGTCCCCCCCCCCCCTACTATTTCCTTACATTATTAATAGGCTAACAATGAATCAGTAATTAAAAATAAAAATTGAATGTTAGATGCATCCAAATGTGGACT
Organism: Solea solea; assembly: GCF_958295425.1. Taxonomy (NCBI): domain Eukaryota; kingdom Metazoa; phylum Chordata; class Actinopteri; order Pleuronectiformes; family Soleidae; genus Solea; species Solea solea. The sequence goes on from NC_081153.1 coordinate 18,324,183, forward strand.
AATCTTTAACACTCATCCACAAGCCCTGATAACAACAATATGATGGCCTGCTCTGTCCCATCCACATGTTCCACTGCAGCCTAGTTGGACATCATATCATGGGGTGATGGGGTGTAGTAACTGTTACTAAAGGGAACCAAAGATATGAGTTTGAGATGTTGCAGCCACAGCAGGAGCACACGCACACACACACACACACACACACACACACAGACTGAAGGCCATTCAGACGGTGCAGAGAAAAGGAATTCCGTTAATCCACCGCTGATCCGGTACAATGGCAGCCTTGTTGTCTGTCCCGTTTGCACTCACTCACCACAAGTTTTGCGTGCTTTGACAGCGTTCACCGAGAGCCGGTTCACAGCTGTGGCACACCGCAGCGGAGATCACTGTAACAGCCTAATAATGACGGCGACAGTGCGGGGTCACCACAGTGGAGGGAGCACACACGACTTGGCCGCGTTCCACTCTTAACTGACATCCATGTTGACTGACGGGACGTTGTAGTTAACTTTGCCGCCGCACAAACTCAACAACAACTAAACACCGCGTCAGTTGGAGTCACTACGAAATAAAAAAGCCACCTCAAAAGTCCCATATTTTCGTCTCTTTTCGGTTACTTCGGCGTCACTTGTCCTTACCTCACAGCGGGGTTAGGCGGCAGGTCGCTCCTGGAGGAATCCCATCACCGATAAAACAATGGCGGTTCAACAGATAAACACTTGTCGTCAAGTCGGGGCGCTGCTCCAGAGCCGCGGGTTCATCTCTGACGAAAAGTCTCAATCACAGCGGAGCACCTGAACCACAGCTCCCTCTGTCCCCCTGAGCCTCCTCTTCTTCCTCCTCTTCCTCTCACCACAGCAGCAGCAGCAGCAGTCGTTGTTGGGGGCACGAGTGACGCGAGAGATAACGTTGTTAACGTTAATAACAAGCCCGCGCGCGCGACTGTTCCCCAGACACTGCAACCTGCAACCTAGCTGAGAGAGGTGACCGATGTGCGCGCGCGGGCGCGCGCGGACTGATGGTTACGTTTGACTTTAATTAACGTGATCAGGAAGTATCAAAAATATCCTGCGCAGAAATAGTTGTATGTATTTATTGTTCTAACAAAAAGTGAGACAGTAGAAGAAAGACCCACCACAGACTCAGAGAGACACTGACTGACTACAAAGGCTGCTTTTGTCACTTAGTTTCCTGAATGTCTAAAATGTCCGTCTTCTGCTTTACACATCACAAACGGAGAGAGACAGAGAGAAAGAGCATTTGTCTTTGGGATTTACTATAGATAAGTATCAGAACAATAATACAACTAATTTAAGACATATTTAAAGTGATAATTGGTACATTTTAAAGTGCATACCCATGTGTGTGAAATCATAAAGTCAAGTAGTGCATATAAACGTTTTCTAGAAAGCACTTTAAAAGTCAGATAATACAAATATTAAAATGATAAAAAGGTAAAGTGCAATAAATCAAAATGCAGTTTCAGGCTCAGTAGTTATAGAATAGAGCTGTCCAGCGTTAGTACATAGTGGTGATGATGATAATGGTATGTTTGAAAAGGAAAAGCACATGTGAATATGTTATCATATTAACAATGGCTCCTCTGTTCAGTTCATGGAAGTCAGGACAGAGTTTCAGTGAACCAGCATGCACCCCCAAACCGAGGAAGCTGAATGGAACTCAGCCATCATTCACCCTGATTATTTACACCTGTGGTTTTCAAAATGGCTGCTGTGCAAAAGACCCATACTAACAACAACAATTGATCATTTTCATTAGTAATAATAATTATATTGTATTGTTTTGTTGTTTTTTTAAGTCCTAACAGAATGCAAACCTCTGTCTAGACTACATAGTTTTCACAGTGTTAATCTGGATCAAGATCTGAATGTTGACCTAACTACACTAATATTGTTTTATTCCTGTATGAGATACAATTAAAAACAAATATTATCTTGCAAGGTAAACTATAGTTTTTATACACTCCCATCTACATATAGACACACTATCATTAAACACAAAGAAAACTATATTGTGGAATATAATATAACTGTAATGTAATTGAATGTATAATATGGCAAAGTAGGGTGATAAAACTCAGCAACACTATCTGTGACAAAGACTTTATATCAAAGAATGTTGGAAGGCTTTTGTGTCTTTTTTGTCGTCTTTTTACTGAGCTGTGTGTGACTTTCAGACGTTTTCAGACGGAGAAGTTGTGGTGTGGGGTGTCTCACACAGTTTCAGGCTGCTGCTGCTGTGGAGAACAGTCAGCTGATAATCTTCATGAATGTAGGATTTACTGCCAGAATATTGCATTAGCCTGAATGAGTCGTGTGTGTGTGTGTATTGTGTGTGATAAAATGGAAATGCATTGTTGTTGAATTTGTTGCATTTTTTCATGCTGTGCATCTCAGGTCATTTTTAACTGCTGCCAATAACATTACCAATGACCCTCTATTGTATTTCCTCAGTAAATCACACCTTCTTTCCATAAACAACACAATCACACAGGCTGTTTGTTGTCATGTCAGACGTTTGCCACCAGAGGGTGCTATTTAAAAACTAGTGCTGTAGGTTTATAGTACATGGTGAAGTGTATGTTTTCTCGTTCTTACAAAAGGTGCCATCAAAACCACTGTCTACACAGATCTGCCTATTTCTCTGCTGGAAACAGAATGATGCCCAGTGATGTAATCTTAGCTTTAAAACTAGCTTTAATTGTGCACTGACTTTCAAATTATATTCATTCTTTGTTGTAAATAACGGGTTTATCGAACTCTAACTTTCTATTTTTCTATATTTCTGGTGTTGTTTAAACTTAAATAAACCTGCTGATTCTGATTCTATATAAAACACAGCCAGTTATCATAGTATAGTACATCATAGTACAAACCACAAGGGAATTTGTGTGCTGTGGAGAGCAGGTGTACACAGCGCAGAGATGTATATGTTTTGAAAGGAAAAGTACAGTGGATGTAGCCTCAGCCATCATTGATTTGTTTATTTACACCTATATTTTTTCACCTGACAAAATGTCTTCCATGAAGCAGTGCAGTACTGCAGTAAGCTATGATTTTTTTCTCTCAATTGAATATAAGCCTAAATTAACATTGTATACTAAATGCAACAAAAGTGCAAGTGCTCCTAAGATGCCTATAAAAAACGTTCACATACAACAATCACTTACACAATACAAATTGTAGAATAAATTCATATTGCACAGTCATATAGTAAGTAGTAGAAAATGTCCTTGAGTTGTCTATCATTGTGTATTTTGGTTGAGAGTGGGTGGCCCTGGAGGACTTGTACATGATTTTATTGACCTATATCGCCTCCATGAGGGCAAAAATGGTGATAACCGGGGTGAGAAGAGTCTTAGAGGATGTTTTTTTGTCCAAGACAAGTAGCAGGTGTCTGTGATGTCCTGGAGTGAGTGAAGAGGGCAGCCGATCATTGATGATTTTGATTTGATGTTGATGACCCTCTGTAAAAACCCTCTTGTGAGGCATAATATGTGCTGCTCTCTATTGCAGAGAGTTTGCAAGCCTCCAGCAGTCTCTCACGAAGATTGTTCTTCATCAGGAGTCAGAGGAAGTGCAGGCGCTGCTGTGGTCTTTGTGGACCAGCAGAGGTTCTCCACTTTGTGGGTTCCCGGGAATTTAAAGCTGTGCACTTTCCTGAAGTCCAGAACAGGTTCTTTTATTTTCTTTGTTGTTGAGTGACAGGTTGTTTGCAGAGCACCACAGTGTCAGGTTCTGGACCTGCAGACTCATCAGTACCTGAGATGAGTCCAACCACTGTTGTGTCATCTGTGCAGGACAGTCATGGACTCAGCTGGTGCTGAGTGTGACGGAGAAGGAGAAGTGGGGGTGGAGCTTGAGCAAGAAGGTCCATAATCCAGTTGCAGAGTTGATTGTGGAGGAGCAGCTATGTCTGGTATAATGTCATTAAGGCAGAACTGTTATTAACAAAGAGCATCCATTGTAGATCTTTCTGCTTTCAAGGTGCTCCAGTGCTGCGTGGAGCGCTATAGTGACGGTATCCTCCATGGACCTGTTCACCCTGCATGCAATTTGATAGGGGTCAAAGGTGATGGAAGGGCTGTCTTAAATGCCTCAGAAGCATATTTAAGACCGGGTATGACACATTGAAGATGTCTGTAAATACAGCAGCAAGTTCAAAATCCCAGGTTTCGAGTGTCTTTCTAAGAACTTCATCAAGGAGCAGCTTTCCTTCATTTCACCGATCTGAACACCTGTCTCACATTATGGGTATCTGCAGCAGGGAGGAGAGGTGTATGTAGGGGAAGTTTTTACTTCGAAAAATGCAAAGAAACGTTGTCCAGTGGTGGAGATGCTGCCTTTAAAGTTTGTCATTTGCTCCTTATTAATGTTAAATAACTCTGTGCTATTTTCCGTGAAGTGCTCCTCAATCTTTTGACATTTCTCATCTCTCCCTTAAAGTTGTCTCTTGCAGTTCTGTGAAGGGGCCTTTGTCGCCTGATTTGAAGGCTGTATCAAAAACTCTGAGGAGTGTGTAGACTTCTTTAGTCATCCATGGTGTCTGCTTTGCAGCTTGCAATGTAGAACAGAAGAGTCTGTGCTTTTATGGTGGGCTTTATTTTCCTCCTGAGGGGCGAGGGCTGGGACAAGGGGCAGAGATGCATACGGGATATTCCTACGGATGTTTGTTTACTTTGTTGTACAGGTGGCTAAGAGCTGTGCTAATATTATGTAATCACTATACTGCTAATATTATATAACAATCACTATTGACAGCTCTCTTTGACAAACTGATATTATGTTTGTCGTCTGAGTCATGTCAGTGTCATCCTCTAGTTTTAAGGAAATTAAACAAATGATTTTCACAAATTCAATACCTTATTTACGTCTGATCTCGTGATAAACACATGAGGACGAGATAATATTGTTTGAAAATATCAAAAGACATTTCCCATTATATCTATCTGGAAATGTACAGTACATTTTATAATCTCTATTAAACCTGCAAACATATTTACTCTACTTTGAATTTTCCTATGACAAGATGGACACAAAATGTGGGAAATCTCAAAAGCACTTTATAGTGCATTTGAAATGTTCTATCTTAACTGCAACCAACATGGGTTTGTTGTGACCCCCTTGGTTCCTACAATATGTGAAACAGACCATTTTTTTTAACAATAAACTATGAAATATATATTTGTATAACGTGATACTGATCCGTTTTTATTATTGTGACAGAATCAACATGGGTTAGATTCTACATGTTGTTTCTCTCTCAATGAAAACATGGACCCTCTGGGAGCCTCATGTTTTGTCCACTTAGTTAAATGAAGATGACTCAGTTTTGACAGCGCAGCATTAATCAACTTTCCCACGCTTCCGCCTAGTCCGAGCTAATCTCATTTAGTAATTTGCTGCAGATGTTCTTTCCACTATCAATGATTTATAATGAAGACAATGATCCTGTGCTGCTCGAGACGATCCTGAAACAACAACACGACACATTTACATAAGAAGAATCAATGCCTTCGCCGCACGTTGATTTGTCAGAATGACAAATTTATTTGTGAGACTGTTGAAGTTGTGCCATCGTACCAGCCAGGTCAGAATAACACTCGCTGTTTACGTCTGATGTGTGTGGTTGCATCTGCAGTTGGTTTGATCTCTGACCCCAGTGACCCACCACCCAGCCTGGCCCACTAGGAATCGACCCCATCGTCCTGATTAGCCATTCAGGGTCAGGTTGGCATCCGTAATGTTGTATTAATTCCCTCCCTCTTTTCTTCCCTTTGCCTCCCACTTCTCTTTTCATCTCTGATTCTGCATCAGTCCTCTTTCGCCGTCTTTGGCATTTTACGACAGTTTTAAGGTTTTCTGGCGGCTCGTCACTGGGTATCTGACACTCAAACAGTCGCGGGTAGGTGTGCTCAAACCCTTTGTTCAGGTCCTTCACATTTGGTCCCGTGACCACGATCGCGCCAGTTGAGTACACTTGCAAAGTTGCTTTGGGATTTTTGATCTTGTATATCGCAGCAGGGAAGAGCTCTGGCTCATAAGTGGCAAAGGGCTTATTTTCCATAGTGAAGCGTATGAGGTTGATTCTGAAAGGCACCGAGGACACCGCCAGCACATTCACGACCCTAAAGCCTGAAAACGTCACCTTGAAGCCGAGTTTTTGCAGACAGCGTGCTACCCTGCGAGCACCCATTTTTGCCTCCGCCTCACTCTTGGCTCCAGCACAGACTACACCACCTGAGGATGAAATTGTGGCTGTTATCAGGGGCTTACGGAGTTTCATGACCACTTTTCCTCCTTTAGGCTGATGGATGACATTGCGTCCCCTCAGTGCAATAGTGTGTAGGTCAAGGTGGCACCCAGTCTTGAAGGTCGACACCACATTGGCAATTGTGATATTGTTATCATTACTAGCATCATGATCATTTTTACTAGTATTATTATTGCTGGGGTCCATGAAGAAGTTTGTGTTTTCTCTGTAAAGTGAAGAAGAGTTTCTTGACAGTTTCTCTTCGTCTAACAGAACATTTTATAAACATTAACGAGTACTTTCTTTGATCTTATGATCCCTTTCAAACTTAATGGCGTCTCGGTGACGCGCCGTGGCGACAGCCAATCAGCGTTGACGTATTACCCTCTAACGTCGTGGCGTCACTTCCGGATTTGGCGTACCGACGCTGTGCGGAATGTCGGACAGTAAAACACTTTTATTTCGGGTTCTGTGTATTTGTACAAGTGCGAAACTAAGTTTATTTACAGAGACAAGATAATGAAGGACCTGACAACAGCAACTGTGTCCCAATTCAGGCGCTGCGTCCTCCCGTAAACTGAGGAGTTTGCCGCCGTCCAGCGCACGTCACGTCGTTGTTGAATGTTTACAGCATAGTTTATGCTCATAAACTAGCTTTAACCTGTACTAAAGACTTGTTTAGTGTCTTCGCAAATTAAACATTGTGAATATTATATTTCCACTGCTCAAATATGTGCTGTAACTTATTTGAAAACACTTTTGATTTGTAAATGCAGTTTCATCACATCATTTTACTTGCTGACTCAGTGACTATGACAGACTTTGTCAACTTTATTGATAATAGATATTGTTTTTGCTTGTTTGTTTTTTTAAATAATTAAAAAAAAAGCTTTCTCATGTTTTAGCTTCTAAAATGTGAATATTTTCTGGTTTCTTTGCTCCATTTGACAAAGAAATTACAACAATCTAAATTTTATGCTCCAAACAAACACTCAATTAACAGAGAAAATAACAACAGATTAAAGGATTTTGAAAATAAACAGCTCTAATCTGCAGCATAGTAACAGTAAAATCAACAGTGGGCTACAGTGATTTATCTATTTATTCATGTCATATACAATTTTGACAAAATACAATTACAATTTCATTTCTTACATGCAGACACATTTAGTCATGAATTATCAGTCTACACGTGTGCTCACTATTTTACCTTTCTGTGATTGAATCTTTAAATGTCCACTGTCAATGACAGTAGCCTAGTTTGTCTATTCATGACTTTTGTTTTCACGCCAGTAATGTGTGCAAGAATTAAGAAGAGTTTTCACATGGACGTGAAGGAGGGTAGAATCCAGAAGGAAGAATAGTTAAGACAGTATCAAAACATTATGGATAGCAACTGCCACTAAACACCACTATCAATATATTAATGCATTAAATAGGTATACAATGCATAAACTTACTTAAAAGAAAGATTGTATATAATTAAGACATTCAAAATCAATGCAGCTGCAGTGTAAACAAGCTGACGGCACATTCTCACAAGGTGAACAAATCAGCCAATAAAACCAGAATAAAAAAATGTAACTCTGCAAAACAGCAGGTCACAGATACAGAGGAGCAAGAAGGGAGGGTCAAAGTTCAGCTTTCTTTTCATAGTTTCAAAATAAAAATTCCATAAAATAAGAATTGTACAGGTCCAGCTCTAACTGTTTTAATGTTTTTGAGGTTTTCCGTGGAGCCGGTGCAGGTGGCGTCCAATCTGATTATGTATACATGATGATGGGGTGGAGCCTGAATTCAGGGTGGGTGACATCTACGTCGTGGTTGTTTTTGTCCGCTGTCGGGATAATTCTGTTACGCAGCCGAGGTGGTTACAAGAACAGCTGAGGATTTCCCTCCTTTATTGAACTTCTAGGTAAGTTTTTCTTTTTGTGCATTTAAATGTTTGATAATTTCCACAGAATTCAGAATATAGAGTTAACTGTGAGCTCTTGTCTGATAAATCTCTAGGAGTTTTATTTTTTATTTAAATAAAAACAAATTACACTGCTTATAAGTGTAAATAAAGGCATTCAACTGATTTGTGTTTACATTTCATTATGAAATATAGAAACCAATTATTTCATCACCTTTTCTATATGAAAATTTTATGAAAAACAACTCATACATAGAGTTATTCAGTTGTTGCCTTTCTTGCATATAACAAAGTTATACATGTACATGGCAGAGTGGGTGTTTGTTATTTTAAAAAAATCAATTAGGTCTTATTTAGAAATGAAATTAATAGAATTATAAAAGGTTCTTATGCAAAAATGTTTTCTGTGTGTTCTCTGCTTTATCTTCCTATTCTTAAATATCTTAACATGCGCTTCCAAATGTTGTGGATGTAATCTCCAAATCTGTTTTATTCGACATCGAAATCTATACTTTTCAAACTCTTGATATCTGTGCAGATTATTAGAAATGAGAGTAGATGATGGTGAAATCAGCTGAATCAACACGTGTATTTATATCCACAGAGAAATCTGTTTCTTCGAGATGCAAATTAGATTATCTTACTCTGTGGGTAACACTTAAGCATAATTTGTTTATCTGACAAGACTAATCCACTTATTTGCCCATAAACTGTGGCGGCTATTATGTAATAATAATTTCCTCTTTCCTTTCAGGGGCAGATGACTGTCGGCTAATCGACAGACGCCCAGAATTTAACGTTTTTCATTTGTTATTGGCACAAGGGGAAGAAGAGGAGAGACATCTTGACCAGAACGTGTACGACCTCAGGAGTTTGGTTGCCAAGATGTCAAACAATGACTTCAAGAGACTTGAGTTCTTCAAAGACATATTGAGTGGTTGCCCTTCGTGTAACTACTCCCAACTGATTTTCCACAACACAAGCGAGGACAGTGGGCTGGAGGTTCTGGATGACGGATCCCCGTGGCTGCGAGTGCTCATCTCTGTGGTGTACTTTGTTGTGGCTATAGCAGGAGTGTTGGGGAACTTGTTGGTGATGTTCTTGCTCTATTCTACTCGCACCATCACCACGGGCACCATCAATTTCTTTGTGTTCAACTTAGCTCTGGCCCACTTGCTCTTCTCCATGGCGTTGCCGTTTTGGGCCCTGGACATTGCGCTGGACTACAGCTGGCCTTTTAGTTTGACCACGTGCAAGGCCGTGTCCTTACTCACTGGACTCAATGTGTTTGCAAGCTGCTTTTTCCTCACGGCTATGAGTTTGACGCGGTACTGCTATGTGGCAACCGCCCTCAAACCCGGTTCCTCCTTGTGCAGCAGGGCATGCACTTCACCTGTTGCCACAGCTTTTATCTGGGCCGCTGCTCTTATAGCAGCGGCTCCCCGAGCTGTGTTTGCAGACCTGAGCCTTGTGGGCAGCGGCAATGACACAGCGTGCCTGCTCCGTTTCCCAGATGGCACGGCCTGGCTTGGAATAAACCAGCTCCTGCGCATGGTGCTGGGATTCCTGCTGCCCTACACCATCATAATCCTCTCATACCTGCTTCTGCTGCGCTTCCTCTGCCGCCACAAACTGAAAGGCAACAACTCTCGTCGAAAGGCTGACATTTCAAAGTCGGTGGCGGTGGTGGTGCTTTCGTTCTGCGCCTGCTGGTTCCCCTACAATGTGCTCACACTGTGGGGCGTCCTCATCCAGCTCGACATCGTCGATATCAGCACCTCTTTCTACTCGGCTCAAACTTACTTCTTCCCTCTGGCCAACTGCTTGGCTTTCACCAGCAGCTGCTTCAACCCCGTCATCTACTGCCTGGTCAGGAAAGAATACCGCGTGGCTCTCCATAATGTGCTCGTCAAGTTGAGTCTGGCTATTATGCCCAAAATGCCCTACTGCATCGACGCCAAACAGGGGTCGGCGCAGTCTGGGCAACTGGCCATTCCTCTCAACAACATGCACAGCCGGTCCACCCAATCTGACACCAAGAGATACGCAGCACTGTCAGCACTTCCTACTGCACTGTCCACTCTGTAAACACCACAACACCTGTACGGCACTGATGTTTGCGTTTCATTTAGTTTGTGAGAGTTTT